>NC_091982.1:165748591-165956467 GCF_044704955.1 Pristiophorus japonicus | reverse complement strand
CGACCAGTGATAACGCCAAACAAATCTCTCAGAACACAAGTGCTAGCGGTGTTCATAAATTAATTGGAGCTGTGTTTGCGAGCAGAAATGTACAGGGCAGAAACCACGAGTCTGCAACTGCCAGCGGGTCTCAGGTGAGCCAGATGACTCAGAGTCCGCAACAAAGGATGAATGCAAGGCAATTCACACCTTGTTAGTGTTGTGGAGGCTTCCATTCAGCCTATTCATGCTGCTTTAAAGGGTATGTTTGCAAGAGCTGTGGAACAATGGGGCACCTCCAACGAGCTTGTAGACGAGCTGCAAGCTCTGCAAAACATGCTAACCACTACGTGGCAGAGGAAGATCGGTCCATGGTGGATCAAAGCAATTTCGAGCTTTGGAGAGAGGAGGCAGATGCTGAAGTACACGGGGTGCACACATTTTCGATGAAATGCCCACCTTTAATGTTAAATGTAAAATTGAATGGCTTACCTGTAGCCATGGAACTGGACACTGGCGCTAGCCAATCCATCATGAGTAAAAAGATGTTTGAGAGACTGTGGTGCAACAGGGCACTCAGACCAGCCCTGAGCCCCATCCACATGTAACTGAGAACGTACACCAAAGAGCTCATCACTGTCCTGGGCAGCGCCATGGTCAAGGTCACCTACGAGGGCACGGTGCATGAACTGCCACTCTGGATTGTCCCGGGCGATGGCCCCACACTGCTTGGAAGGAGCTGGCTGTGCAAAATCTGCTGGAACTGGGATGACATCTGAGCGCTATCACATGTCAATGAGGCCTCATGTACCCAAGTTCAAAACAAATTTCCTTCCCCTTTTGAGCCAGGCATTGGAAACTTTTCCAGGACGAAGGTGCAGATTCACTTGGTCCCAGAGGCATGACCCATTCACCACAAGGTGCGAGCCGTACCTCACATGATGAGGGAGAGAGTGGAAATCGAGCTGGACAGGCTGCAATGCGAGGGCAGCATCTCCCCAGTGGAATTCAACGAGTGGGCCAGCCCGATTGTTCCAGTACTCAAAAGTGATGGTACGGTCAGGATTTGCGGCAATTATAAAGTAACTATTAATCGTTTCTCGCTACAAGGCAGACGATCTATTTGCGATGTTGGCAGGAGGCAAGACATTCACCAAGCTCGACCTGACTTCGGCCTACATGACGCAGGAGCTAGAGGAGTCTTCGAAGGGCCTCACCTGCATCAACACGCACAAGGGACTGTTCATCTACAACAGATGCCCGTTTGGAATTTGGTCGGTTGCAGCGATCTTCCAGAGAAACATGGAGAGCCTGCTCAAGTTGGTACCACGCACAGTGGTTTTTCAGGACGACATAATGGTCACGGGTCGGGACACCGTCGAGCATCTACAAAACCTGGAGGAGATCCTCCAGCGACTGGATCGCGTAGGGCTGCGGCTGAAGAGGTCAAAACGCGTCTTCATGGCAACAGAAGTGGAGTTTTTGGGGAGAAAGATCACGGCGGACAGCATTCGGCCCACAGACGCCAAGACAGAGGCTATCAGGAATGCACCCAGGCCACAGAACGTCACGGAGCTGCGGTCGTTCCTGGGACTCCTCAACTATTTTGGTAACTTCCTACTGGGGTTAAGCACCCTCTTAGAGCCCCTACATGTGTTATTGCGCAAAGGTGAGAACTGGGTATGGTAAAAAAAACAAGTAATTGCTTTTGAGAAAGCCAGAAACATTTTATGCTTCAACAAGCTGCTTGTATTGTATAACCCGTGTAAAAGACTTGTGCTAGCATGTGATGCGTAGTCGTACGGAGTCGGGTGTGTCTTACAAGAAGCTAATGTTGCGGGGAAGTTGCAACCTGTCGCCTATGCTTCCAGGAGCTTGTCGAAGGCCGAGAGGGCCGACAGCATGATTGAGAACGAGGCTTTAGCATGTGTGTTCGGGGTAAAGAAAATGCATCAATACCTGTTTGGCCTTAAATTTGAGCTGGAAACCGATCACACGCCCCTCATATCCCTGTTCGCTGAAAACAAGGGAATAAATACGAATGCCTCAGTCCATATACAAAGGTAGGCACTCACGCTATCAGCATATGACTATACCATCCGCCACAGGCCAGGCACCGAGAACTGTGCGGATGCTCTCAGTCGGCTACCATTGCCCAACATGGGGGTGGAAATGGCGCAGCCTGCAAACTTGTTGATGGTGGTGCAGCCCGCAGACTTGTTGATGGTCCTGGAAGCGCTTGAAAATGATAAATTGCCTGTCACGTCCCGCCAGATTAGGACTTGGACCAGCCAAGATCCTCTGCTGTCCCTCGTAAAAAACTGTGTACTACATGAGAGCTGGGCCAGCATCCCCGTTGAAATGCAAGAGCTAATCAAGCCGTTCCAGCGGCGAAAGAATGAGCTGTCCATTCAGGCAGACTGCCTGTTGTGGGGTAAACGTGAAGTGCTACCCAAAAAGGGTAGGGAGACGTTCATCTCGGATCTCCACAGCACACACCCAGGTATAGTAATGATGAAAGCGATAGCCAAATCCTACGTGTGGTGGCCCAGTATCGACTTTGACTTAGAGTCCTGTGTACGGCAATGCAGCGTGTACTCAGTTGAGCAACGCGCCCAGAGAGGCACCACTAAGTTTGTGGTCCTGGCCCTCCAGACCATGGTCGAGGATCCATGTCGACTATGCGGGCCCGTTTCCTGGTGGTGGTGGATGCTTTTTCAAAATGGATTGAATGTGAAATAATGTCGGGAAGCACCACCACCGCCACCATTGAAAGCCTGAGGGCCATGTTTGCCACCCACGGCCTGCCTGACATAGTGGTCAGTGACAACGGGCCATGTTTCACCAGTGCCGAATTTAAAGAATTCATGACCCGCAATGGGATCAAACATGTCACCTCGGCCCCGTTTAAACCAGCCTCCAATGGGCAGGCAGAGCGGGCAGTACAAACCATCAAACAGAGCCTTAAATGAGTCACAGAAGGCTCACTCCAAACCCGCCTGTCCCGAGTACTGCTCAGCTGCCGCACAAGACCACACTCACTCACAGGGGTGCCCCCGGCTGAGCTACTCATGAAAAGGACACTTAAAATCAGACTCTCGCTGGTTCACCGCAACCTGCATGATCAGGTAGAGAGCAGGCTGCAGCAACAAAATGTAAACGATGGTCGCGCCACTGTGTCACGGGAAATTGATCTGAATGACCCTATGTATGTGCTAAACTATGGACATGGTCCCAAGTGGATCGCGGGCACGGTGATAGCTAAAGAAGGGAGTAGGATGTTTGTAGTCAAACTAGACAATGGACAAAATTACAGAAAGCACCTGGACTAAACGAGGCTGCGGTTCACAGACTGCCCTGAACAACCCACAGCAGACACCACCTTTTTCGCGCCTACAACACACACACAAAGGATCAACGACACCACCCCGGACCAGGAAATCAAACCCATCACGCCCTATGGCCCAGTAAGGCAGGGCTCACCCAGCAGCCCTGCAGGGCCAACAACACGACAGCCCAGCGAGGGCACAGCCAACACACCAGCACAGACATTTGTACTGAGGCGGTCCACCAGGGAAAGAAAGGCTCCCGACTGCCTCACCTTTTAAATAGTTTTCACATTGACTTTGGCGGGGGAGTGATGTTGTGGATCTGTAAAGCATGCACTCCCGTGTTCCACCACCAGGAAGCGCATCCCCTGAAATCCCAAGGGATCCCAGCATCCCTTGGAGCACTGTCTATAAGCTGGCCGCAAAGGCCTTTTCCTCACTCTGGAGTGTCTTAATAAAGACTGAGGTCACTGTTACTTTAACTTCCCTGTGTGCAGCCTGATCTGTGTTAGGAACAGATAGAAATCATCCTTGACAAATCTTCTAGAATTTTTTGAGGATGCAACTAGTAGAGTGGACAAGGGAGAACCAGTAGGTGTGGTGTATTTGGACTTTCAAAAGGCTTTTAACAAGGTCCCACACAAGAGATTGGTGTGCAAAATCAAAGCACATGGTATTGGGGGTAATATACTGACGTGGATAGAGAACTGGTTGGAAGACAGGAAGCAGAAAGTCGGGATAAGCGGGTCTTTTTCAGAATGGCAAGCAGTGACTAGTGGAGTGACGCAGGGCTCAGTGCTGGGACCCCAGCTCTTTACAATATATATCAATAACTTAGATGAAGGAATTGAGTGTAATATCGACAAGTTTTCAGATGACACTAAACTGGGTGGCGGTGTGAGCTGTGAGTGGGATGCTAAGAGGCTGCAGGGTGACTTGGACAGGTTAGGTGAGTGGGCAAATGCATGGCAGATGCAGTATAATGTGGATAAATGTGAGGTTATCCACTTTGCGGGCAAAAACGCGAAGATAGAATATTATCTGAATGGCGGCAGAGTAGGAAAAGGGGAGGTGCAATGAGACCTGGGTGTCATGGTTCATCAGTCATTGAAAGTTGGCATACAGGTACACAGGCGGTGAAGGAGGCAAATGTTATGTTGGCCTTCCTAGCTAGGGGATTTGAGTATAGGAGCAGGGAGGTCTTACTGCAGTTGTACAGGGCCTTGGTGAGGCCTCACCTGGAATAATGTGTTCAGTTTTGGTCTTCTAATCTGAAGAAGGACATTCTTGCTATTGAGGGAGTGCAGCGAAGGTTCACCAGACTGATTCCTGGGATGGATGGACTGACATATAAGGAGAGACTGGATCAATTGGGCCTTTATACATTGGAGTTTAGAAGGATGAGAGGGGATCTCATAGAAATATAAAAAATTCTGACGGGATGGGACAGGTTAGATGCGGGTAGAATGTTCCCGATGTTGGGGAAGTCCAGAACCAGGGGACACAGTCTTAGGATAAGGGGCAGGCCATTTAGGACTGAGATGAGGAAAAACTTCTTCACTCAGAAAGTTGTTAACCTGTAGAATTCCCTGCCGCAGAGAGTTGTTGATGCCAGTTTATTGGATATATTCAAGAGGGCGTTAGATATGGCCCTTATGGCTAAGGGGATCAAGGAGTATGGAGAGAAAGCAGGAAAGGGGTACTGAGGGAATGATCAGCCATGATCTTATTGAATGGTGGTGTAGGCTCAAAGGGCTGAATGGCCTACTCCTGCACCTATTTTCTATGTTTCTATGTTTCTATGTTTCTATCCTCAGGAACCGAAGCATGGCTAGCCCGCGCAGTACTTAACATTTAGCAAAGCCAGACGTGGAATTTGCAGGACTTACCCTGTCCCTGAAGTGTGGGCCCAGCTTGTGAAGTGGTGGTTGCTTTTCTCCAGGCAGGACCCATCAAAGCAGCGACCCTCTCTTCCAAGGGTGTCAGTGAGTGCAGATTTGTCGGGCCTCCTCCTGTTCGAGTTCTTTCCCTTTTGTTGTGTGCCATCTTCCTCTGCAAAGATGAAAATATAACTTTTTAGAGAGCGTGTCTTTCTGCTGGGTGGAAGATAGAGGTGGCCACATTTACAATTGCAATTCCAGTGAATAACTGAAAATATTACTTACACAATCGACTTGACCAAGGTCCTGCCACTTCTTTTTGCAATAGCCTCCAGACCTCGGGGTGGTCATCATTGCACAGTAATCTTCTGCAAGATGGTTTCAGCGTTTCTTCATTTCTTTTGGTGGCCGCATTGTATATTGTACTGCAGCTCCGATTTTTCCAAGAAGAAGTAAAGTTCTCACACACAACTGACTCTTTAAAAATGGCCGAATGCAGACCGGGAGCTGTACTGGGCATGCGTGCCCATAGCAGTCACGTCAAAAACATCCTTTCTGTAAAGTCCTGTCCCCTCAGTACAGATTCACACGAGGCATGTAGTGAAGTCAAGGTCACTCTGGACCTGCACCTTTATTTCACAGCTCTGGAATGCTGCACTTGCCTGAGACCTGTCCTTATTTACCTGTCTCTTGCAAGTGCACCCCTGGTGGTAAGGTATGCTGGTGGTTACAGGTCATACCTTATTACAGTCATGCATAGCAAATTAGGATACAGTTATATATAATAATGTAAGACACATGACATCACCCTCCCCCAAGGTCTTATTGTCTTTATAGGTTCAGTCTCTCAGGTGGTCTACGCTCTCGCGTGGAGCGTCTGAGTTGTGGTTCAGTTGTTTGCCTTGGTGTCTTTTTCTTTGGGTGTGGTTGCTGGTATCTCGCCAGGGCTGTCTGTTTCGATTGGTGTGATTGTTGTTGACTCGCCTGGGCTGTCTGTTGGGATTGCCCTTTCCTCAGGTTGTTCCCTCTGTCTGTCCACCATTGTAGTCTGCCTCTGGTTCTGCAGTGTTGTTGGTAAATCTGCTTTTGACTTGGTCTACATGCCTCCGGCAGGTTTTGCCATTGTCCATTTGTACTAATTTGTACTACCAGTACAAATGGACAGTACTTCATTGCCCATTACTGTCCCTTTGGGACCCCTACCATAGTTTAGTACAAACACGTTGTCCCCTATCTCATTCCATCTCTCCCTCGAATTTCTGTCATGGTACTCAGTCAGCTTACGGCGCTTTGCCTGAACAATTTCGTGCATGTCTGTGAGGATTAATGAGAGCCTTGTTTTTAAAGTCCTTTTCCTCAACAGTTGCGCGGTGGGGGGGGGGGGGGATCCCAGTCAATGAGTGCGGACGAGATCTGTATGCCAGCAGCAGTCACGACAGGTGACCCTGCAGCGTGGGACCTTGGATTTTAAGCATGCCTTGTTTAATGATTTGCACTGCTCTCTCCGCCTGGCCGTTGGAGGCCGGCTTGAACGGTGCTGTCTTGACGTGATTTATGCCGTGGTCAATTATAAAGTCTTGGAATTCTGCGCTGGTGAAGCACAGACCATTGTCACTGACCAATATGTCAGGGATTCCGTGCATTGCAAACATGGTTGCGAGGCTCTCCACAGTGGTGGAGGTTGTGCTCGAGTTTAAAATGGTGCATTCGATCCACTTTGAAAATGAATCTACAACTTCGAGGAACATTTTGCCCATGAATGGGCCCGCATAGTCTACGTGCATCACGGTTTGGTAGGCCAGGGCCAGGGGCTCAGGGGAGCCTCCCTGGGGGTATTGCTGAGTTGGGCACAAATGGTGCACCTTCGGACGCAGAGCTCCAAGTCCACGTAAATACCAGGCCATCAGACGTGGGATCTGGCTATGGCCTTCATGAGAACGATCCCCAGGTGCTCGCGGTGGAGCTCCCGGACAAATGCCTCTCTGCCTCGCAGAGGCATGACTACTCAGCTGCCCCACATCAGGCAGTCTGCTTGTAGTGATAACTCATGCATGCGCCTGTGAAAGGGTTTTAATTCCTCGGGGTAGGCATCGTGAGCCTCTGCCCAGTCACCGGTTAGGACACATCTTTTTACTAAGGATAACGTGGGGTCGCTGGCCATCCAAGCTCTGATTTGGCGAGCCATCATGGGCGAACCAATGGACTCAAAGGCATTGATTGCCATGACTATCTCACAGTCCTGTTCGTCAGACCCTTCTGTGGTCACCAGGGGTAGCCTGCTGAGCGCGTCGGTACAGTTGTCTGTGCCTGGTCTGTGCCTTATGGTATAGTCGTAGGACGCCAGCATGAGTGCCCACCGTTGAATTTGCGCGAGGCGTTGGCGTTTATTGCCTTGCTCTTTGATAGGAGGGGCGTGAGGGGCTTGTGGTCGGTTTCTAATGCGAACTTGGCCCCGAAAAGGTATTGGTGCATCTTTTTGACACCGTACACGCACGCGAGCGCCTCCTTCTCTACCATTCCGTACCCGCGTTCCGCCCGCGAAAGTGACCTGGAGGCATAAGCTATGGGTTGTAATTTGCCCGCACTATTGACATGTGAGAACTAGCTTTTTACCTGGGTCAAAGAAAGTCAAAACACTGTTGGAACACAGAAGGTTGCGTGCCTTATTGAAGGCGCGTTCCTATGCGTCCCCCCAAAACCAATCGCACCCCTTCCTGAGTAGCACGTGGAGAGGCTCCAGCAGCGTGCTTAAGTTCTGCATAAAGTTCCCAAAGTAATTGAGTAGCCCGAGAAAGGCGCGCAGTTCTGAGACATTCCGGGGCCTGGATGCCAGGTGAATTGCTTCTGTTTTGGACTCTGTTGGGCGGATTCTATCAGCGGCAATCCTTCTGCCCAAAAATTCAACCTCGGGTGCGAGAAGCAGGCACTTGGATTTCTTGACTCGTCGGCCTACCCGATCTAACCGCTTTAGTACTTCCTCCAAATTACGGAGATGGGAGTCGGTGTCCCTGCCCGTGATAAGTATGTCGTCTTGAAATACAACCGACCCCGGGATGGACTTGAGCAGACTCTCCATGTTGCGCTGGAATATGGCAGCTGCTGACCTGATGCCGAATGGGCATCGATTGTACATGAAAAGGCCTCGATGTGTGTTGATGGTGGTGAGTAGCTTGGATTCCTCAGTCAATTCTTGCGTCATATACGCAGATGTGAGGTCTAATTTTGAGAAAAGTTTACCTCCAGCCAATGTGGCAAATAAGTCCTCCGCTCTAGGCAGCGGGTACTGGTCCTGTGTGGAGACTCTGTTTATGGTAGATTTGTAGTCCGCACAGATTGATACGGATCCATCAGGCTTCATGACTGGGACGATGGGACTTGCCCAGTCGCTAAATTCCACAGGTGATATAATGCCTTCCCGCAGAAGCCTGTCTAGTTCGTGTTCAATCTTTTCCCTCATCACATAGGGTACAGCTCTGGCCTGGTGATGGACCAGTCTAGCATCCTGTGTGATGTAGATTTTGACTTTGGCCCCTTTGAAAGTGCCCACACCTGGCTGAAAGAGATGTTCAAATAGCTTTATAACTGTTGAGCAGGAGGTCCGTTCCTCTAATGACATGGCATGGACATCATCCCATTTCCAGTTTAGTTTTGCCAGCCAGCTTCTCCCCAGCAGTGCTGGGGGGTCTCCGGGGACAATCCACAGGGGAAGTCGGTTCACTGTCCCTTTGTGTGTGACAGAGAGCATGGCGCTGCCGAGGACTGGTACGATTTCTTTGGTATCGGTCCTTAGTTTGGTGTCGACCCTTGTGCGTTTTGGTCTGTCTCTTTTATGCGGCCACAGTTGTTCAAATTGTTGAGCGCCCATGAGAGATTGACTCGCTCCCGTATCCAGCTCCATGTTGACAGATATCCCGTTGAGTAGGACCCTCATCATTATAGGAGGCGTCCTGTTGTAGGAGCAGCGGCCATTGATCGTGTTGACCTGCTGTACATCGGTGTCCCGGGTACTGTCCCCACCATCTTCTGGTCCGCTTTCCGACCCATCCGATTCGTATACCAGCCGAGGTGCCGTTTTTTTGCACATGCGGGCCAAATGCCCTGTCTTTTCAAAATTTCTGCAAACAGCCTGCTGAAATCGACATCCCTTTGACGAGTGCCCACCCCCACACCTCCAGCACAGACCTGTTCCATTGTTCAAAGTGTTCCCAAAGAATGAGCTGCGTCTGGCTGATCTCTCTTGAGCTTCTCTCAGTTTGTAGTTGATTGCTCTCATTGTGGGTTGATGAGGTGTGAACGGCCGTTCCTGTGGCCCTTGATGGCTTCTGCCCGCTGTCGAGAGCCTGTTCTCCCGGTTTTGTCTGTGTGTGGGAGTAGCAGCTTGTTTAGTGCTGTGAACTTCTTGTTCCGATATTTCGTTAGTTGTCGTACCTGCATTGTAAATCAACCTCGTTTCTTCTTCTCCTACCAAGAATGTCTGTGCAACCAGTGCTGCTGCCTCTAAGGTCAGGTTCTTGGTCTCTATGAGCTTTTGGAATATGCCTACGTGGCCTATTCCTTCAATGAAAAAGTCTCTCAGCATTTCTTTCCTCAGTTCATCGGAGAACTCACATAAACTAGCCAACCTCCAAAGTTCTGCCACAAAGTCAGGTATGCTCTGGCCCACACAGCGTCTGTAGTTGTAGACCCTGTGTCTGGCCATGTGTAGGCTGCTCGCTGGCTTCAGGTGGTCTCTTACCAGTGTGCTCAATTCTACAAATGACTTGCTTGCTGGTTTCTCGGGTGCCAACAGATCCTTCATTAAAGCGTGTGTTTTCGAGCCACAGCTGGTCAAGAGATGGGCTCTTCTCTTGTCTGCATTACCATTGCCTAACCAGTCTTTGGTTACAAAGCTTTGCTGGAGCCTTTCTATAAAGTCCTCCCAATTGTCTCCCGCATTGGACTTTTCATCTGATCCGTTGTTCGCCATTCTGTGGATTCTGTAATCCCGTAACTCGTAGCCACTGTAAAGTCCTGTCCCCTCAGTACAGATTCACACGAGGCATGTAGTGAAGTCAAGGTCACTCTGGACCTGCACCTTTATTTCACAGCTCTGGAATGCTGCACTTGCCTGAGACCTGTCCTTATATACCTGTCTCTTGCAAGTGCACCCCTGGTGGTAAGGTATGCTGGTGGTTACAGGTCATATCTTATTACAGTCATGTATAGCATGTTAGGATACAGTTATATATAATAATGTAAGATACATGACACTTTCTTTTTTCGCGCATGCACAGAAGGGGTTATCGTTTTTTCGGCGCAGACATTAAGCTAAACCCCGTGAGCTAAAGGACAGACTGCGCGGTGCCAATTTCAAAAAATGGAATGGGGAAACTTGCTCGTTATTTTTTTTGAGTAGCCAAAAAAAAGGCATACCTCTTGAATACGTAAAAAAACAGCATTGGGGAAAATTGAGCCCATGATCACTAGGAGTTTTCAGCTGCAGTCTATGATACAAGGGAAAGTTGCAACAAACTAGCTTGGCACTTAACCCATGTCTTATGGATGGGCAATCCTGTTATGTATGGAGAAAGAGTCAGACTGAACACTGTGAGCTGAAAGTAAAGTGTGAGCTTAGTCTTTTATTGCAGGTCTCCAGAGTGCCTCTCCAACCTGTGAGGCCTCCTTAAGTACCTGTGCTCCCAAGGGATTATGGGATCCCTTGGGACACCAGGGGATGAGCCCTCTGGTGGCTGTAGAGAGTAAATACAAGTTTACATATTTAACAACACTCCCCCACCAAAGTCAATATTGTAACTACAATGTGAGTCAATCTGGGGCCCTTCTTGCCCTGGTTGATCGTCTCAGTGTGAAAGCTGGTGTTGTTGAATCATTTGTTGGGCCCTCGCTGGGCTGCTGTGCAGCTGGCCCTGCTGGGCTGCTGTGGATGATGGGTTCTGCTTCGTAGTCAACCGTGGTGCTGGTTGTCACTGGTGTGTATGTTGCAGGATCAAAAAAGGTAAGGTCCAAGGTGGGTTGCTCAGGATAGTCCATGAATCTGAGTTTGATTTGGTCCAAGTGTTTCCGGTGAATGAGTCCATTTGAAAGTTTGACCCGAAACACCCTGCTCCCCTCTTTGGCCACGATAGTGCCGGGAACACACTTGGGACCTTGCTATTAATTCAATAAAATACAGGATCATTGATTTCAATCTCGCATGACACATTTGCGCTATCATGGTATGTACTTTGTTGAAGCCGTCTGCTCTCTTTTTGTTCATGTAGATCAGGGTGAACTAACGAGAGCCTTGTCTTAAGTGCTCTTTTCATGAGCAGTTCAGCAGGTGGGATCCCAGTGCGCGAGTGGGGGCTGATGCATTGGTATTTATCCCTTTACTCTCGGAAAACAGGGATATGAGTGGCTTATGGTCAGTTTCCATTTCGAATTTTAGCCCAAACAGGTATTGATGCAGTTTGTTTACCCCATAGACACACACTAACGCTTATTTCTCAATCATGCTGTGGGCTCTCTCAGCCTTAGACAGAATCCTGGATGCATAAGCAACTGGTTGCAGTTTCCTGAAATCATTAGCTTGCTCCAATACACACCCGACGCCATATGACGACGCATCGCATGCTAATACCAAACGCCTACATGGGTCATACAACACAAGTAATTTGTTTGAGCATAACAATTTTCTTGGTTTTACAAAGGCATTTGCTTGGCTTTTGCCCCAAACCCATTCATCCCCTTTTCGTAGTAAGACATGCAGTGGTTCTAACAGTGTGCTGAGACCCGGTAAGAAGTTACCAAAGTAGTTCAGGAGTTCCAGAAACGACCGCAGCTCCATCACGTTCTGTGGCCTCGGTGCATTCTCGATTGCCTCCATCTTCGCACTGGTGGGCCTGGTGCCGTCCGCAGCAATTCTCCTTCCCAAGAACTCCACTTCAGGAGCCAGGAAAACGCACTTCGAGCCTTTTAACCTGAGCCCCACGCAGTTGAGTCGACCAGGAACCTCCTCCAGGTTCTGCAGATGCTCGGCTGTGTTCCGACCTGTGACCAAGATGTTGTCCTGGAAGACCACAGTGTGCGGGACCAACTTCAGCAATCTTTCCATGTTTCTCTGGAATATCGCCGCCACTGATCTAATTCCAAACGGGCATCTGTTATAAATAAAAAGACCTTTGTACGTGTTGATGCAGGTGAGGCCCTTTGATGATTCCTCCAATTCCTGCGTTATTTAGACTGAAGTCAGATCCAGCTTCGTGAACGTCTTTCCTCCCGTCAGCATTGCAAAGAGGTCGTCGGCCTTTGGTAGTGGGTATTGGTCCTGCAGAGAGAAACAATTGATAGTTACTTTGTAATCGCCACAGATTCTGACGGTGCCGTCTCCCTTGAGGACAGGAATGATTGGGCTGGCCCACTCGTTGAATTCGATCAGTGAAATGATGCCCTCTCTCATCATATATGGTACTGCTCTCGCCTTGTGATGGATGGATCGCGCCCCTGGAATTAGGTGGATCTTCACTTTTGCTCCTTGGAACTTCCCGATGCCTGGTTTAAATAGCGAAGGGAACTTGTTTAAGACCTGGGCACATGAAGTGTCGTCAGCGGGCGATAGCGCTCGGACGTCGTCCCAGTTCCAGCATATCTTTCCCAGCCAGCTCCTGCCGAGCAGCATGGGACCATCGCCCAGTACCACGCAGAGTGGTAACTTGTGCACTGCCAATTGCGGGAATCAGTTCTTTCGTGTAAGTTCTTAGTTTCTTACGAATTGGAGTCAAGACTGGCCTTGAGGCCTTGTTGCACCACAATCCCACAATCTTTCGAAAGTCTTTTTGCCCATGATGGACTGGCTCACGCCCATGTCCAGTTCCATTGACACCGGGAGTCCATTTAGTTCAACATTTAGCATTATCGGGGGACAATTCGTGGTGAATGTGTGCACCCCATGTACCTCTGCCTCCTCGGTCTGAGGTTCTGGTTCGTCGTGATCCTCCATGGATCTGTCCTCCTCTGCAACATGGTGGTTTGCAGGTTTAATAGGATTAGCAGCTCACCTGTACATACGTTGGAGGTGTCCCATTGTTTCACAGCCCTTGCAAACATACCATTTCAATTGGCATAATGGAAATGATGATCACTCCCGCAGCGCCAGCAAGGTGTTAATGGCCTTGCATTCATCACCCTTGATGGTGGACTCTAAGACATCTGCGGATGTGCAGCTGCAGGCATGTGTGACCTGCCCTGTACGTTGTGATTCGAAAACAGGATCACTTTGTTCACAGTACTTGTAGCAGCACTTGTGTGCTGAGATTTGCTTAGTATTGTCACTGGTGGCAATGAAAGCTTGGGCTATCGCTATGGCCTTACTCAAGGTTGGGGTCTCTACAGTCAAAAGTTTGTGAAGTATGGTTTTGTGGCCGATGCCAAGTACGAAAAAGTCTCTGAGCATGTACTGCAAATGTCCTTCAAATTGGCAATGTCCTGCAAGGTGTCTTAGCTCGGCAATATAACTCACCACTTCCTGGTCTTCAGTCCTTTTGTAGGTGTAGAACCGTTACCTCGCCATCAGAACGCTTTCCTTCGGGCCAGTGTGCACAATTCATCATACGATTTCTCCGTGGGTTTCGCTGGAATGAGCAGAATCTTCATGAGGCCATACGTTGGTGCCCCACAGATGGTGAGGAGGATCGCCCTACATTTGGCAGCATTCTCTTCCCCATCTAGTTCGTTGGCCATGAAGTATTGGTCGAGTCGCTCCACAAAAGTTTCCCAATCATCTCCCTCTGAGAATTTCTCCAGCATGTCTACTGTTCTCTGCATCTTTGGGTTCGCTATCTGTATCTCGTCACCAGTTGTTATGTATGGAGAAAGAGTCAGTCTGAACATTGTGAGCTCAAAGTAAAGTGTGACTTTAGTCTTTTATTGCAGGTCTCCAACCTGTGAGGACTCCTTAAATACCTGTGCTCCCAAGGAATTATGGGATCCCTTGGGACTCCAGGGGATGAGGGGGTGGTTGTACAGAGTAAATGCAAGTTTACATATACAACAAATCCCACATCACAGTAACGAATAAAAAAACTGTTAGTCTTAACGGAACTGGAATTATGTTATATTGAAAGGCTATTTGAAAGGTGTTTAAACCTAATGATATCCAAACTGCATTTCTCTTCAAACTTCTAGCTGAAATTCTGATGGTGAAAGGGCAGAAGCTTAAGTTTGTGATGGTGTACACCATCGTCTTTTATCGTAATGGCTTAGCTTGCTGCGCTCTCATTCAAGCAGTTTCTAAACTCAGAACTGATAGTAGGTAACACCTTATATATAATGTTGGGGATAACCAAGGACAAGTGCTTTCTAAAAAAGGAGGGAGAGAGAAAACGGGGAATTATAGACCGGTTAGCCTGACATCGGTCGTGGGGAAAATGTTGGAATCAATTATTAAAGATGAAATAGCAGCGCATTTGGAAAGCAGTGACAGGATCGGTCCAAGTCAGCATGGATTTATAAAAGGGAAATCATGCTTGACAAATCTTCTTGAATTTTTTGAGGATGTAACTGGTAGAGTGGACAAGGGAGAACCAGTGGATGTGATGTATTTGGACTTTCAAAAGGCTTTTGACAAGGTCCAACACAAAAGATTAACATGCAAAATTAAAACACATGGTATTGGGGGTAATGTATTGACGTGGATGGAGAACTGGTTGGCAGACAGGAAGCAGAGAGTCGGGATAAACAGGTCCTTTTCAGAATGGCAGGCAGTGGCTAGTGGAGTGCCGCAGGGCTCAGTGCTGGGACCCCAGCTCTTTACAATATACATTAACGATTTGGATGAAGGAATTAAGTGTAATATCTCCAAGTTTGCAGATGACACTAAGCTGGGTGGCGGTGTGAGCTGTGAGGGGGATGCTAAGAGGCTGCAGGGTGACTTGGACCGGTTAGGTGACTGGGCAAATGCATGGCAGATGCAGTATAATAAGGATAAATGTGAGGTTATCCATTTTGGGGGCAAAAACATGAAGGCAGAATATTATCTGAATGGCGGCAGATTAGGAAAAGAGGAGGTGCAACGAGAACTGGGTGCCATGGTACATCTGTCACTGAAGGTTGGCATGCAGGTACAACAGGCGGTGAAGAAGGCAATTGGTATGGTGGCCTTCATAGCTAGGGGATTTGAGTATAGGAGCAGGGAGGTCTTACTGCAGTTGTACAGGGCCTTAGTGAGGCCTCACCTGGAATATTCTGTTCAGTTTTGGTTTCCTAATCTGAGGAAGGACATTCTTGCTATTGAGGGAGTGCAGCGAAGGTTCACCAGGCTGATTCCTGGGATGGCAGGACTGACATATGAGGAGAGACTGGATCGACTGGGCTTGTATTCATTGGAGGTTAGAAGGATGAGAGGGGATCTCATAGAAACGTATAAGATTCTGACGGGACTGGACAGGTTAGATGCGGGAAGAATGTTCCCGATGTTGGGGAAGTCCAGAACCAGGGGTCACAGTCTAATGATAAGGGGTAAGCCATTTAGGACCGAGATGAGGAGAAACTTCTTCACTCAGAGAGTTGTTAACCTGTGGAATTCTCTGCCACAGAGAGTTGTTGATGCCAGTTCATTGGATATATTCAAGAAGGCATTAGATATGGTCCTTAGGCTAAAGGGATCAAGTGGTATGGAGAGAAAGCAGGAATGAGGTACTGAGGTGAATGATCAGCCATGATCTTATTGAATGGTGGTGCAGGCTCGAAGGGCCGAATGGCCGACTTCTGCACCTATTTTCTATGTTTCAATGTTTCTAAAAAGGCCTTTTTGAGGACAAGTTAAGTGCATTTATAGTGATTTATAGTGATGTGGCCTGTAATTTCTCAACCAGCATTGGTCCCTAATTACATGCTGCAATTTAGAGATGGGAGAAGGGTCATTGAAGAGCAATATGCGCTGAATCAAAGAGGTGGCAGACTGCTGCTGCGGAGGAGACGTTACACCCAACGCATTTAGAGGGAAAAGCGATCATACCTGAACTTGTCCGATAACACGTGCGTTAGGATGCTGTGCTTCTAAAAGGAGGTCATCAACGAGGTATGCCAGCTAATTAAGGGAGATCTTGCAGCCTACCAGCACCATCAGAACCACACTGTCCGTTGAGGTTAAAGTTATTGCGGCACTTCCCTTCTACGCATCATCCTTCTTTCAGGCTTCAGTTGCCGTCATTGCTCCATTCAAAAGGTGACTGAAGCCCTTTACGCACACAGGATGAACTTTATAAACTTCCTTATGACCAGGGAGGCACAGACTGAGAGGGCTTTGGGTTTCTCGTGAATAGCAAACTTCCCCAAGGTGCAGGGAGCAATAGACTGTGCACACATCGCCCTGCGAGCACCTTTACAGGATGCAGAGGTGTTTCGGAACCGAAAGGGATTCCACTCCCTGAATATCGAACACAAGCAAATAATCATGGTAGTAAATGCAAATTTTCCAGGCAGCATCCATGATGCACACATCTTGCGTGAGAGCACTGTCTCTGACCGGTTTAAGAGTCAGCCACAAGGTCACGGTTGGATGCTGGGGAATAAAGTATGTGGCCTTGCCAGTTGGCTCATGACTCCCCTGCAGAATCCCTAGACGGAAGCCGAGAAACACTACAATGAAAGCCATATAGCTACATGCAATGTCATCAAAAAGACAATTGGAGTGCTTAAACAGTGCTTCAGATGCCTGGACCACTCAGGGACAACATATAATACCATCCTGAGCAGGTCACTGAGTTTATTGTGGTGTGCTGCATGTTGCATAACCTAGCTATGAAGAGAGGACAACAATTGCCAGATGGGACTGCCGGTCCACCTCAGGAGAGAGGGGAGGCGGAAGAGGAGGAGGAGGATGATGAGGACCTTGTGGAGGACAATCAGCTTAGCGATGAACCCATGCCCCCATGCCCCTCCCGAAAGACTGGAAAAGCCCCATGAGAGTTACGCAGCTGCAAAACTCTTGCATTAGCAGCTCATAAATGAACGCTTTTTGTGAATTTACATTGGTGACAGTTACAGTTGCATTATGTTTTATTCTTGCCTGGCCTGGCCATGGCCATTGTTTCCGACCATTGTATTGATGTTTTACATTACGGTATTAGAAGACACTTCAGGACAATTGTAAAGTTAAATAAAAATATTTAATAGTTAAACACAAATCTGAAAATTTTTACACAAACATATATAACACTGCCCCACCCACCCAACTCCGAACATTCAATAATTTTTTTAACACAACAATAACATAACAGTGAACATTTAACAAAAATGTATTTTTAACAAGAAGATACAACTATATACAATACCCCCTCTCCCTATCTGCGGCCACGCTTCCCTCCTGAGCCTTGACCCCCCCCCATTCTAATAAACCCCGTTTCAATCCCTGAGTAACGGGACCAATACATCTTGCAGCAGGGGACCTCAAGGGTTGCTGCTATGGGGGGCGGTGGGGGGAAGTGGTTGACTTTGGCAGAATCTCCTCAGTGGCTGGAGGAGAAGACGTTTCAGAAGAAACGTCTTCCGAGTCAGAAGCATGTTCTTCCTCCTGATTCGCATCTGTCCTGGTGCTTGGTGGGACAGCACCTTGGGGTGCAGTGCCATCTCCTGACACTATCGCATGCCGCAAGGCATGGACAGCGTCGGTCAGTTGGCCCATTGCCACAACTATCCGCTCCATGCCCTCCGTTATTCGTGCGGACATTGCGGCAATGTTTCCAGTCAACCCACCAATCGCCTGGAGGAGCTCTCGACCTATGTCAATGCTTGCCCTTGACAGTGCGACCATGTCCTCATTAGGATCAGCCCATCACAGCACGTGCCTACCTCACCGATTCAACGTCCGTGGAGTCGGCGTGGGCACTATACGCCTTGGAGTCACCTGCTGCAAGCCACTTGGCCCCACTACTTCATCCGTCAATGAAGATGTGGCCACAGGTACAACAGATGACAATTGTTCTGCTTCCTCCTCCTCAGTCGTCTCCTCTGCAACCGTGGTGATGACCACCTGCAATGGCACAGGCATTCATGGAGAGGCCTCCCTTTGCACCTCGGGAGTGTCAGGACCTGCAAAACATAATTGAGGTTATTAGAACAGAGGTGTAGACATGAGAATGCTTGCGCTGCGCTAGCATATGTACGAGGAGCAACACTACTGTAATAAATGTGAACGAGAGATGTTACATGTGATTACATCACATGGTTTTACATCTGTAGAATTCTCTGCCCCAGAGAGCTGTGGAGGCTGGGTCATTGAATATATTTAAGGTGGAGATAGACAGATTTTTGAGCAAGTAAAAGGTTATCGGGAACGGGGGGGAACGGGGTAAGTGGAGCTAAGTCCATGATCAGATCAGCCATGATCTTATTAAATAGCGGAGCAGGCTCGAGGGGCCAAGTGGCCTACTCCTGCTCCAATTTTGTTCTGTTCTTATGTTGTTAACCTGAGAGTAGTACAGAAGCTGCATGCATAATATGACATCATTGATATATTATAATGAAATGCCATTATATTACTTTAAATTACCACTGGTTTACCACACTTTACACATTACTCACGTGGCACAACAACAGGATCTGCACCACCACAGGTGGCAGAGCGACTGTGGCTGCCCACTAATGCTGCAGCACATTCCTCCAAGTCAGTCAGGGTCTGTATGTCAGCAAGGCCTCCTCCAGTGCCTCTCTGCTTCGCCCGGTTCTGCAAACGTGAGAAGAGCATGGCATAAGCTAATTGACTAGTTACTATTATGTTTGGTGTGGAGGTGCAGTGAGAGATCATGGCAGAAGTTCAGCGAATGCTTCTGGCGGAGGAGCGATGAGAGGTCGTGATGGAGGTGCGGCAAATTAGAGTGCGGGGCCCAGAAGAGCCGAGGGCCCAGGGGCAGCACGGGCCTACCTACACTGCGATATGTGTGCGCAATAGGTCCGTGCAGCAGAGCAGGTCTCCAGTCGTCCTGGTTTACCCTTGCCATTGGATAAAGGCCTAGCTATGTCAAGCCTGTGTTGGCTGATGTGCAATGGTCACCACACAAAAAAATCTATGCACAGGCATCTTCCACCCCTGGAGTTCAGGACTGGAATATTGGGTCCTCCATTGAAACATCAGTGAACTCATCCCTTTTGGTGTGAAAGCAAATCATCCTCGTTCGAGGGACCACCTATGATGATTACGGAAAGACAACAGATTCTAACATTATATGCTAATGCGGTTTGTATCCACAATGGATGCATAGTTATAACATTTACGTTTAGAGAAAATATTTAATAACGTCATGTTTAGGAACTAATGCTTGACACCAAACATCTCGCGTACAATCTCCAAGAAGGGCCCCATCCATGGGCCATTGCATTCAGTGCCTGAGGGGAGGTAGGCGGTTTCTTTGACCTGATGGAGGTTGCACAGGGGAGGGAAATCAGGACCGCTGGTGAGTTCGGCAATGACAGGAGCGTAATGGGAGGGGGCATCGTGTCCATGGGCTATGCTCGGAGACCTCCGTGTGGCCGGAGCTAATGTCCCAAAGTGTCCCAGGGAAGACAGTGAGCCAGGGCAGCTCTCCCCCAGTCCAGGCTGGGTCATTGTGTGAGTGACAACAACTGTAGAGACTGACACAGTCTGGGTAAAGGTGACCGGACCCCTCATTGTTCAGTCGTGGTCCATCCGCCAACATAACCCAAAAGGAGACTATTGTGCATGTAGGCACTCTGTTAATGACTCCACGAGGCAGGAGTATGGAACTTGAACTGTACAGACTGTAGTCCTTTATTGCAGCTCCTAGAGTGAGGACACCAAGAGGTGTGCTCCCCTTTATACTGGTTACCTGCAGTGTACAGGTGACCCTTAGGTCTCCAGCAGCAGCACCATCTGGTGTACAGGTAAGGTATATACAAGGTGAAGGTACATTCAGATCTAGTGTTCAGTACATCATTACATCATTGGCATGCATACATAACAGAGACGTTGCCCAAATTCGACTTAAAGGGCGCAGGTTCCGACCCCAGTCCAAATCTTAGCAGAGAAGCTATGAAAGATTATCCAGCTTCATTACAATCCAGCAGATTTACATATTCCGTGGATTATTACAATGTAAAATATATTTGATACTCACTCTTGCGGAAGCAACCTGGCTGTTCCACCTCTCGCGCCATTGATCGGATTCACGCCTATCATCGGACACTGACGACACTACATCGGCGATTTCACCCCATAATTTCTGATACATCTGGGGTGGAGGTTTCCCACGCCCACTCCGAGTTAATTGGCCCCACCGCATTTCGACTTCTTTGACCAATGTGTCATTTGCTTTGTCAGAGAAGGGTTTTGCCCTCCTTCTCCCTGCAACCTCCTGCAGACCCTCTCCCGAGTCCTCATGCGACATCTGCATAATTTTTATCTTTCTAATGATTTACAACAATCTTTTCACTTTATAACGAACTCCTTCATTACTATAGCACTTGAAAAATCAGCAATCCTTCACTCCTTCAAAAATCAGCAATCCTTCACTCATTCACAAAAACTCTTCTCTCGCCCCATAACAAACATTCTCAATCCCTCCCTTTGTCTTCTGAGCATGCGCAGATGACCCCTGACCTCCCAAATCACGGAAAAAGTTAGTTGATTAAAAAAAAAGCGCATGCGCAGAACAGCCGTTGCTATGGGCGCCAGCCTTGCATGACTGAATACATCGCTAAGGCCCATGTCACATCACTAAGACCCATGTCACATCGCTAAGGCCCATTTCACATCGCTAAGGCTATCGCCCAAAATAAAAAGCCGAAACTAGCAGTCAAAGAAATGGACGATATTCCAGCGATCCTGAAAAATAAAAAATCACTAAGGCCGGAAATATTGTCCAAATCTTAGTGGAAAGTCTAGTGCTATATGTTGTAATGTATCATTATCAGTCCAGTTTGGAATGGGCTGCTGCATCAGGACATTGCTTTTATACTTGCATTGAAACACTGCCTTTTACAATCCCAATGAAATACTTGGTTGAAATATTTTAACGTAGGAAAAGCACACAGCAAGGACCCACAAACAGCAATGAGATAATTACCAGATTATCGTTTTTTTTTAGTGATGCTGGAGGAGGGATAAATGCTGAGAACGACGTGAGTAGCATGTGTAGCGAGTTGGTCTTACCGCAGGAGAAGGATCCACAGCCAGCTAGGGAATGGAAGACCAGCAGGAAGAGTAGTGCAAGGAAGGTAGTGCAGGGGTCCGCTGTGGTCATCCCCCTGCAAAACAGATACACTGCTTTGAATGCTGTTGAGCGGGATGACTCATCAGGGGAGGGCAGCAGCAGCCAAGTTCATGGCACCGTGGCTGGCTCTGTTGTACAGGAGGGCAGGACAAAGAGTGGGAGAGCGATAGTGATAGGGGATTCAATTGTGAGGGGAATAGATAGGCGTTTCTGCGGCCGCAACCGAGACTCCAGGATGGTATGTTGCCTCCCTGGTGCAAGGGTCAAGGATGTCTCGGAGCGGGTGCAGGACATTCTAAAAAGGGAGGGAGAACAGCCAGTTGTCATGGTGCACATTGGTACCAACGACATAGGTAAAAAAGGGATGAGGTCCTACGAAACGAATTTAAGGAGCTAGGAGCTAAATTAAAAAGTAGGACCTCACAAGTAGTAATCTCGGGATTGCTACCAGTGCCACGTGCTAGTCAGAGTAGGAATCGCAGGATAGCGCAGATGAAAACGTGGCTTGAGCAGTGATGCAGCAGGGATGGATTCAAATTCCTGGGGCATTGGAACCGGTTCTGGGGGAGGTGGGGCCAGTACAAACTGGACGGTCTGCACCTGGGCAGGACTGGAACCAATGTCCTAGGGGGAGTGTTTGCTAGTGCTGTTGGGGAGGAGTTAAACTAATATGGCAGAGGGATGGGAACCAATGCAGGGAGACAGAGGGAAACAAAAAGGAGACAAAAGCAAAAGACAGAAAGGAGATGAGGAAAAGTGGAGGGCAGAGAAACCAAAGAAAAAGAACAAAAAGGGCCACTGTACAGCAAAATTCTAAAAGGACAAAAGGTATTAAAAAAACAAGCCTGACGGCTTTCTGTCTTAATGCAAGGAGTATCCGTAATAAGGTGGATGAATTAACTGTGCAAATAGATGTTAACAAATATGATGTGATTGGGATTACGGAGACGTGGCTCCAAGATGATCAGGGCTGGGAACTCAACATCCAGGGGTATTCAACATTCAGGAAGGATAGAATAAAAGGAAAAGGAGGTGAGGTAGCATTGCTTGTTAAAGAGGAGATTAATGCAATAGTTAGGAAGGACATTAGCTTGCATGATGTGGAATCTATATGGGTAGAGCTGCAGAACACCAAAGGGCAAAAACATTAGTGGGAGTTGTGTACAGACCTCCAAACAGTAGTAGTGATGTTGGGGAGGGCATCAAACAGGAAATTAGTGGTACATACAATAAGGGTGCAGCAGTTATTATGGGTGACTTTAATATGCACATAGATTGGGCTAACCAAACTGGAAGCAATACGGTGGAGGAGGATTTCCTAGAGTGCATACGGGATGGTTTTCTAGACCAATATGTCGAGGAACCAACTAGGGGGGAGGCCATCTTAGACTGGGTGCTGTGTAATGAGAGAGGATTAATTAGTAATCTCGTTGTGCGAGGCCCCTTGGGGAAGAGTGACCATAATATGGTGGAATTCTGCATTAGGATGGAGAATGAAACAGTTAATTCAGAGACCATGGTCCAGAACTTAAAGAAGGGTAACTTTGAAGGTATGAGGCGTGAATTGGCTAGGATAGATTGAGAAATGATACTTAAGAGGTTGACTGTGGATGGGCAATGGCAGACATTTAGAGACTGCATGGATGAACGACAACAATTGTACATTCCTGTCTGGCGTAAAAATAAAAAAGGGAAGGTGGCTCAACCGTGGCTATCAAGGGAAATCAGGGATAGTATTAAAGCCAAGGAAGTGGCATACAAATCGGCCAGAAATAGCAGCGAACCCGGGGACTGGGAGAAATTTAGAACTCAGCAGAGGAGGACAAAGGGTTTGATTAGGGCAGGGAAAATGGAGTACGAGAAAAAGCTTGCAGGGAACATTAAGACGGATTGCAAAAGTTTCTATAGATATGTAAAGAGAAAATGGTTAGTAAAGACAAACGTAGGTCCCCTGCAGTCAGAATCAGGGGAAGTCATAATGGGGAACAAAGAAATGGCAGACCAATTGAACAAGTACTTTGGTTCGGTATTCACTAAGGAGGACACAAACAACCTTCCGGATATAAAAGGGGTCAGAGGGTCGAGTAAGGAGAAGGAACTGAGGGAAATCTTTATTAGTCAGGAAATTGTGTTGGGGAAATTGATGGGATTGAAGGCCGATAAATCCCCAGGGCCTGATGGACTGCATCCCAGAGTACTTAAGGAGGTGGCCTTGGAAATAGCGGATGCATTGACAGTCATTTTCCAACATTCCATTGACTCTGAATCAGTTCCTATCGAGTGGAGGGTAGCCAATGTAACCCCACTTTTAAAAAAAGGAGGGAGAGAGAAAACAGGGAATTATAGACCAGACAGCCTGACCTCAGTAGTGGGTAAAATGATGGAATCAATTATTAAGGATGTCATAGCAGCGCATTTGGAAAGAGGTGACATGATATGTCCAAGTCAGCATGGATTTGTGAAAGGGAAATCATGCTTGACAAATCTTCTGGAATTTTTTGAGGATGTTTCCAGTAGAGTGGACAAGGGAGAACCAGTTGATGTGGTATATTTGGACTTTCGGAAGGCTTTCGACAAGTCCCCACACAAGAGATTAATGTGCAAAGTTAAAGCACATGGGATTGGGGGTAGTGTGCTGACGTGGATTGAGAAATGGTTGTCAGACAGGAAGCAAAGAGTAGGAGTAAATGGGGACTTTCAGAATGGCAGGCAGTGACTAGTGGGGTATCGCAAGGTTCTGTGCTGGGGCCCCAGCTGTTTACACTGTACATTCATGATTTAGACGAGGGGATTAAATGTAGTATCTCCAAATTTGCGGATGACACTAAGTTGGGTGGCAGTGTGAGCTGCGAGGAGGATGCTATGAGGCTGCAGAGTGACTTGGATAGGTTAGGTGAGTGGGCAAATGCATGGCAGATGAAGTATAATGTGGATAAATGTGAGGTTATCCACTTTGGTGGTAAAAACAGAGAGACAGACTATTATCTGAATGGTGACAGATTAGGAAAAGGGAAGGTGCAACGAGACCTGGGTGTCATGGTACATCAGTCATTGAAGGTTGGCATGCAGGTACAGCAGGCGGTTAAGAAAGCAAATGGCATGTTGGCCTTCATAGCGAGGGGATTTGAGTACAGGGGCAGGGAGGTGTTGCTACAGTTGTACAGGGCCTTGGTGAGGCCACACCTGGAGTATTGTGTACAGTTTTGGTCTCCTAACTTGAGGAAGGACATTCTTGCTATTGAGGGAGTGCAGCGAAGGTTCACCAGACTAATTCCCGGGATGGTGGGATTGACCTATCAAGAAAGACTGGATCAACTGGGCTTGTATTCACTGGAGTTCAGAAGAATGAGAGGGGACCTCATAGAAATGTTTAAAATTCTGACGGGTTTCGACAGGTTAGATGCAGGAAGAATGTTCCCAATGTTGGGGAAGTCCAGAACCAGGGGTCACAGTCGAAGGATAAGGGGTAAGCCATTTAGGACCGAGATGAGGAGAAACTTCTTCACCCAGAGAGTGGTGAACCTGTGGAATTCTCTACCACAGAAAGTTGTTGAGGCCAATTCACTAAATATATTCAAAAAGGAGTTAGATGAAGTCCTTACTACTAGGAGGATCAAGGGGTATGGCGAGAAAGGAGGAAGGGGGTACTGAAGTTGCATGTTCAGCCATGAACTCATTGAATGGCGGTGCAGGCTAGAAGGGCCGAATGGCCTACTCCTGCACCTATTTTCTATGTTTCTATGTTTCTATGTAAATGTTGAGCAGGAGTGACGTGGTATCTTTTACATCCACCTGAGAGGTCAGATGGTGCCTCGGTTTAACATCTCATCCAAAGGACCACACCTCTGAAAGTTCAGTGCTCCTTCACTACTGCACTGGATGCCAGCTTAGATTCTGTACTCAAGTCTCTGGCGTGGGGCTTGAACCCACAACCTTCTGACTCAGAAGCAAGAGTCCTGCTACTGAGCCACGGCAAACAGCTCAGCATGTTTCTAAGAATATACTCTTCAAACACTGAAGAACTTGGGAAGCATTTTCCATGATCACAGAGTGACAATGATGGTTGTAAATGATGATGTAACAGCATCAAAGAGATGGAACACAATGTATAACAGTTATTGCCGATACAAAATGAAAAATTATGTTCTTAGAGGTGACCAGGAGTCCATTTAACAACGTGAAGAATGGAACATAATGCATTTCAAATTTCTTTCATCAATAAATGAGCAGAAAAATGTTATAGATCATGGATAGAGGATTGGTTAACTAACAGAAAACAGAGAGTCGGGATAAATGGGTCAATTTCTGGTTGGCAAACAGTTACTAGTGGGGTGCCGCAGGGATCGGTACTGGGTCCTCAACTATTTACAATCTATATTAATGACTTGGATGAAAGGACCGAGTGTAATGTAGCCAAGTTTGCTGATGATACAAAGATGGGTGGGACAGCAAATTGTGAGGAGGACATACAAAATCTGCAAAGGGATCTAGACAGGCTAAGTGAGTGGGCAAAAATTTGGCAGATGGAGTATAATGTGGGAAAATGTGATGTTATCCACTTTGGCAGAAAAAATAGAAAAGCAAATTAAAATTTAAATGGAGAAACATTGCAAAGTGCTGCAGTACAGTGGAACCTGGGGATCCTTGTGCATGAAACACAAAAAGTTAGTATGCAGGTACAGCAAGTAATCAGGAAAGCAAATGGAATGTTGGCCTTTATTGCAAGGGGGATAGAGTATAAAAGCAGAGAAGTCCTGCTACAACTGTACAGGGTATTGGTGAGGCCATACCTCGAGTACTGTGTGCAGTTTTGGTCTCCGTATTTAAGGAAAGATATAGTTGCATTGGAGGCCGTTCAGAGAAGGTTCACTCGGTTGATTCCGGAGATGAGGGGGTTGACTTATGAAGATAGGTCGAGTAGGTTGTGCCTATACACATTGGAGTTCAGAAGAATGAGAGGTGATCTTATCGAAACTTATAAGATAATGAGGGGGCTCAATAAGTTGCATGCAGAGAGGATATTTCCACTCATCAGGGAAACTGAAACAAGGGGACCATGGGCTTTTCCTCCACTTTTCTTGCATGCTTAACACCCACTTAATGCCTATTTTACCACTGAAATGACGTTTAACGCCCATATATCACCCATTTTGGCACAAAATGGAAACTAGCGGGCATTTTTTGGAAATTATCGCCGAGCGTTGCTTTCCCCATTTGCTTAACGGCGAGAAAAAATATTACCGCCCGCTCACATTTTTTGGGCGGAATCAGCAGAATGAGCGAATTCAACGCCCATAATATCGCCCAGCGTTACTTTCCGCACGGAATTAACACCGAGATTTAATACTGACGCCCGCCCACTGCTTTTTGTCGTAAAGAGCATATTTACCCAAACTAGAGGCCATGGAGATCACCCATCATCAATTTCACCACCTCACAAACATATCGCCCACTATATCGCTCGCCCAAAAAACCACCCACAAAAAGTGCAACGAACCGGAATGAATCACAGCACATGGACGCCATGTTGTAGGTCACATGTCGCGTCCTTTAAAAGGCTGCTGTGCTTCAGCCTCAGCAGAGTTTGGATGTACTCTGCAGGTCGTTGGAGTTGATGTGAACATCTGTAAAAACATCTTGACCATACTGTGACCGATTGGAATTGAAGAGGTGTCTTCGTCGGGACATTCATTGATTGTGAGCAATCGGTGGAAAACAGAGAGCTACTGCAATGGGGCCTGTTCTTTCTCACCCTCTATTGGTGACCAAATACATGCAGCAGACTTGATGTCGCCGAAGGAATGCTGCACTGCATTATGTGCCCAATGTAAGAAGTGATAGACAGATGAGGAGGATCAGACGTTATACCCCCCGCAAGTACGAGGAGAAGCATTCTTACCTCGACTTGCCTGACACCATCTGCCTTCGGAGACTGCGCTTCCACAAAGAGGTTATCACTGAGGTATGCCAGCTGATAAGGGCCGACCTGCAGCCTGCCAGCACCATCAGTACTGCACTGTCCGTTGAGGTCAAAGTCACCGCGGCACTGTCGTTCTACGCCTCGGATTCTTTTCAGGCCTCAGCTGGCGACATTTGCAGACGTTCTCACCATGCCACACATCGCTGCATTAGACAGGTCACTGAAGCCCTGTATGCAGACAGGAGGAACTTGATCAGCTTCCCTATTACCAGGGAGGCACAGAGTGAGAGACCTCTAGGATTCTCCAGAATTGCAAACTTCTCCAAAGTGCAGGGAGCAATAGACTATACGCACATCGTGATGCGAGAAACCGGCGATCAGAAAACCCTTTTTTAACATCCACGCCAGAAATAACGCCCATTTTTTGGCGATAAGCACAGAAGTGGAGGTTGTAGCCCATAGTCTCAGAATAAGGGGCCGCCCATTTAAAACTGAGATGAGAAAGAATTTCTTCTCTCAGAGGGTTGTAAATCTATGGAATTCTCTGCCTCAGAGAGCTGTGAAGGCTGGTTCATTGAATATATTTAAGGCGGAGATAAACAGATCTTTGAGCGATAAGGGAATAAAGGGTTATGGGGAGTGGGCAGGGAAGTGGAGCTGAGTCCATGATCAGATCAGCCATGATCTTATTAAATGGCGGATCAGGCTCGAGGGGCAGGTGGCCTACTCCTGCTTCTATTATGTTCTTATGAAATAAAAATGAACCCTCCATGCTATCATTCACACTTTAAAGTATAGATAGGCACTTAGGCGAAGAATGTTGAAACCATATTTTTCAAAAGATGAAAAAAATTGAATGAACAAGAGTGGCTCACAAAGTGAAACCAGCAGCTAAATTCACTTCAAAAAAGAAGTACGAAAGAACTGATGAAATGACACAAAATTACAGACAACATAATGATAACTGTACAACAAAAATAGCTCTCAGGACCTCGTGCAAACAGATACTCTACTGTTATTAGCTCCATGATCTATAATATTTATCTTGAGATGTGAAGCACCACAAAGAACTGCAATGTGAAATGGAAAGATAATCAACTAAAACGCAACGCACCAAGCCAGGGATTGCATTGAGTTTGATAATGAATGATGGACACAGGAGCTAGTTCATGGCACACAAGATAAGTCATTGGAGCTTTATCATAGCATATTCCATTTAAACGGAGCACAACAAAGGTCTTGGAATTTGTGAAGCAGGAAAAAACAAAGTCTTGCAAACACACTAGAGCCTGACTTGCAATCACTTTTTGGGAAGATCTGGGTGTAATGTATGCACCTGTGAGAATGCACACAGGTTTGAAGAGCTGTTGCGCTCAAGCACGTGGGTCGATCCCGTCCAAACTGACCCCTGTCCGGACGGAATTCCTCATCGGCGCCAAGCCCCGAAACCTCCCTCGGGAGCCGGCGCCTCACAACTTGAGCCGCCTCGGGGAAATCCCCTCCGTGCCTTTCAGTTCTGCGCGGAGGGGTTTCCTGTACCGGCTGCTCCTGCACGCTCTCAACCTTGCCATCCTCATCTGCCGTCCGGACACGCCATGGTGCACCATCTTGCCGTCCGGAGGAGGCGGGGGTCCCCAATGGAGTGCACTCTACACGGGAGTCCTCCCACTATTTATCGGGGATTTGGCCTGGAGGGTGGTGCACGGGCTCCCAGGCTGCCTGCAATTTCTGTGGTCTGGATGAGTCCGTGTTTCATGTTTTTATTGAATGTGCGAGGTTGCAGCCCCTGTTCCATTATTTAAAGGGGCTGCTCCTGAAATTCTGGTTGCACTTCAGTCCCACACTCCTGATCTTTGGGCACCCTTTACGGAGGGGAGCGGGTAGGTCCGAGGGCCTCCTCGTAGGACTGCTCCTGGGCATGGCCAAGGGGACCATCAGCCGGTCCTGGCAGCGGGCGATCGAGGGGGTCGTTCAGCCCGACTGCCTACTTCTCTTCCGCGCTTACATCCGAGCCAGGGTGTCCCTGGAGATGGAGCACGCCGTGTCCATCGGTACGCTCACGGCCTTCCGCGAGAGATGGGCGCCGGAGGGACTGGAGTGCATCATCACCACCGGCAACCAAATTTTAATTTGATTTTACATGTTTTAAAGTTTAATTTGTTTTTTATTGCCAGTTTTAGTGTCCCCCGAGTCAGGGGGCATTTGTATAATTTGCCTCCCGGTGCCCTAAAAAAACCCACAAAAAAAAAGGAAAAATAAAACCAAAAAAAAGGGCACTTGTAAAATGTTTGGTGTGTCCTCCCCCTTTAATCAGGGGGGCACTTGATTTAATTGTTTCATTTGATTGCAACCAACCAAAAGAGTTGTAGAGCTGTTGCGCTCAAGCACGTGGGGCGATCCCGTCTAAACTGACCCCTGTCCGGATGGAATTCCTCATCGGCGCCAAACCCCGAAACCTCCCTCGGGAGCCGGTGCCTCATAACTTGAGCCGCCTCGGGGAAATCCCCTCCGTACCTTTCAGTTCTGCAAGGAGGGGTTTCCTGTACGGGCTGCTCCTGCACATTCTCAACCTTGCCATCCTCGTCTTCCATCCGGACACACCATGGCGCAACATCTTTTGCCATCCGGAGGAGGCGGACCCCAATGGAGTGCACTCTACGCGGGAGTCTTCCCACTATTTATCGGGGACTTGGCCTGGAGGGTGGTGCACGGGCTCCCAGGCTGCCTGCAATTTCTGTGGTCTGGATGAGTCCGTGTTCCATGTTTTTATTGAATGTGCGAGGTTGCAGCCCCTGTTCCATTATTTAAAGGGGCTGCTCCTGAAATTCTGGTTGCACTTCAGTCCCACACTCCTGATCTTTGGGCACCCTATACGGCGGGGAGCGAGTAGGTCCGAAGGCCTCCTCGTAGGACTGCTCCTGGGCACGGCCAAGGGTGCCATCAGCCGGTCCTGGCAGTGGGCGGTTGAGGGGGTCGTTCAGCCTGACTGCCTGCTTCTCTTCCGCGCCTACATCCGAGCAGGGTGTCCCTGGAGATGGAGCACGCGGTGTTCAACGGTACGCTCACGGCCTTCTGCGAGAAGTGGGCGCCGGAGGGACTGGAGTGCATCATTACCCCCAGCAACCAACTTTTAATTTGATATTATATGTTTTAAAGTTTAATTTGTTTTATTGCCAGGTTTTTAGTGTGCCCCCAGTCAGGGAGCATTTGTATAATTTGCCTCTCGGTGCCCTCAGAAAAAGACACAAAAAACCCCCCCAAAAAAAACAAAAGGCACTTGAAAACTGTTTGGAGTGTCCCCCTCCTTTAATTAGGGGGCACTTGGTTTAACGTTTATTTTTGTTTCACAACTAAAAGAGTTGTAGAGCTGTTGCGCTCAAGTACATGGGGAGATCCCGTCCGAACTGACACCCGTCCGAACTGACTTCCTCATTGATGCCAAGCCCTGAAACCTCCCTCGGGAGCCGGCGCCTCACAACTTGAGCCTCCTCAGGGAAATCCCCTCCGTGCCTTTCAGTTCTGCATGGAGGGGATTCCTGTACGGGCTGCTCCTGCACACTCTCCACATTGCCATCCTCGTCTGCCGTTCAGACATGCCATTGCGCACGATCTTGCCGTCCGGAGGAGGCGGGTGTCCCCAATGGAGTGCTTTCTTTGTGGGAGTCCTCCCCTTATTTATTGGGGACTTGGCCTGGAGGGTGGTGCACGGAGCTGTCCTGTGCGATAAGTTTTTAAGTCGGTTCACAGGCTCCCAGGCCGCCTGCAATTTCTGCCGTCTGGAAGAGTCCGTGTTCCATGTTTTTACTGAGTATGCGAGGTTGCAGCCCCTCTTCCAATATTTGAAGGGGCTGCTCCTCAAATTCTGGTTGCACTTCAATCCCACACTCCTGATCTTTGGGCACCCTGTGCGGAGGGGAGTGGGCAGGTCGGAAGGCCTCCTCGTAGGGCTGCTCCTGGGCATGACCAAGAGGCCATCACCCGGTCCAGGCAGCAGGCGGTCGAGGAGGTCGTTCAGCCCGACTGCCTGCTTCTCTTCCGCGCCTACATCCGAGCCAGGGTGACCCTGGAGATGGAGCACGCGGTGTCTACCGGTACGCTCACGGCCTTCTGCGAGAGGTGGGTGCCGGAGGGACTGGAGTGCATCATCACCCCCAGCAACCAAATTTTGAATTGATTTAATGTCCAAAATTTAATTTGTTTATTGTGCTGGTTTTAATGCCCCCCCCCCCCCCCGGCCTTTTAGCCAGGGCACAACTCGTTTAAGATGTGTGTTGGTGCCCTAAAAAAAGAAAAAGGGTGCACTTGTTGAAAGTTTCTGTTTTACTGCCCCTTTAATCAGGGGGCATTTGAGTTTCATGATTTATGTTTTAACAGATTACAACAAAAATAGTTGCAGAGCTGTTGCATTGTGAGTGGCTTAGCCAGTCACGTGATGTTCACAAGACGCAATAAAACCCCAGTTAGTTGGGTCGAGGTCATCCACGATGAGGTATGTAATTGTGAGCCTAGTGGATGAACTGGTAATGTGTAGTGTGATTGTTAAACCTTTTTTAATAAACTAACTAGTTCTTAATAGCAATGTGTTGCTATGAATTCTTAAGCAAAGAACCCATGAAGCAAATACATTACACGGATTATCATGACACGAAGAAGATCAATAAGGTTGCATAACTGTGTTGACCTAGCACTGCAAATACATTTGAAAGAATCAAGAGCCATTTCTTCTCGGGGCCTGATTTAGTATAAAGACATGCCAACCCTCAGGCTATGACACCGGATATGTCAGCTTTCTGCTGTATGCTATGCGTGCAGCAGGTGATACAGCCCCTCACCTGGCTCAGTGCTGACCTGTGGGGATAGTGCTGTGGCCAGCATGGGCCAGCCCACACTGCGATATGTGTGCACACTAGGTCCGTGCAGCGGAGCTGGTCTCCAATCATTTTAGTTAATCCTTGTCACTGGACCAAGACCTAGCTCTGTCAAGCCCGTGTGGTGGCTGGTGTGCAACGGCTACCACACGTTAAAAAAATCCACGCACAGGCATCTTCCACCCTTCAATATGTAGTTCTGGACCTGGAATGTCAGTTCCTTCATTGAAACACCTGTGAACTCATCCCTCTTTGGTGTAGAAGCAAGTCATCCTCGATATGAGGGACCGCCTAAGAAGCTGTGGTGCCACAGTGGATCACTGTCCTCAAATCCCTTCATGCAGCATCACCGACACTTCAGCAGCCGCCAGCATGAATCACGTGCTAAGCTGCTTTGTCTGGTGTCTCCAGGCTCAATCCTGTACCTTGTGTTCCTTTTCCCTTCATTTTTGCCTGTGCCTTCAGCATTCCAAAAGCTTACAATGGGTTATAATGGCTTTTGAACCTCTCCAACGGTTTTCACATTTGTCACCCGACTATAACACTGTCCTTTAATTGTTCCCATTTCTTTAAATTTCACTTGCATGCAATTTTCTACTCCAGATCATCGGTGAACTCCTTTCACCTATCTGTATCTGCTCCTGAAGCTGTGTTGATAAGCTGACTGTAAACAATTCGGTGCCAACAGCATAGTTTCCATCTAAAACTCGCCAAAACCTTTGTATCAAGAAGTCTAGAATACATGGGGGTCGAAGTAATGTTACAGCGATATGCAGCCCGAGTTATATCACACCTGGGGCACTGTGTTTAGTTTGGGCCTCACACCTTAGGAAGGATATATTGGCCTTGGAGAGTGTGCAGTGTAGATTTACCAGAATGATACCCAGACTCCAAGGGTTAATTTACGAGGAGAGATTACGCAAACTAGGGTTGTGTTTCCTGGAATTTAGACGGTTATGGGGTAATTTAATTGAAGTTTTCAAGATATTAAGGGGAACTAATAGGATAGATAGAAATAAACTATTTCTGCTGATTGGGGAGTCTAGGACTCGAAAAATTAGAGCCAGGACTTTCAAAACTGAAGTTAGGAAACACTTCTACACACAATGAGTGGTGGAAGTTTGGTACTCTCTTTCGCAAATGGCAGCTGATGCTAGGTCAATGATTAATTTTAAATCTGAGATTGATAATTGTTTGTTAGTCAAAGGTTGTAAGAGATATGGGACAAAGACAGGCATATGGAGTTAGGTCACAGATCAGCCATGATATTGACTAGCGGAACTGGCTCAAGGGGCTAAATAGCCTATTCTTGTTCCTATGTTCCTAAAGGCCATTCTGGCATAAGTTTGCCAAAAGCAGAAAAACTAGGCTAATATTTAATCGTGATGTGTGGCACTACCACCATGCTAAGTGTGCGCGCTAGGTCCATGCAGCAGAGCTGGTCTCCAGTCGTCTTGGTTAATCCTTGCCACTAGACCAAGACCTAGCTCTGTCAAGCCCGTTAGGTGGCTGGTGTGCAACAGCCACCACATGTTAAAAACATCTACCCACAGGCATCTTCCACCCTTCAATATGTAGTTCTGGACCTGGAATATTAGATCCTTCATTGAAACACCTGTGAACTCATCCCTTTTTGGCGTGGAAGCAAGTCATCCTCGATACGAGGGACCGCCTATGATGACGATGAAGTGGGATAGATTAAGAACAGATCTAGCAGCTCAAAACTGGGCACCTATTTGGAGGTGTAGGTCATCAACAGCAACAGAATTGTATTCCATCACTGTAACCTCATGGCCCGGTATATCCCTCACTCCTCCATCACCATCAAGCCAGATGACCAACCTTGGCGCTCCGAGGAGTGCAGAAGAGCATGCCGGGAGCAGCACCAGGCATACCTGATAATAAGATGCCAACCTGGTGAAGCTGTGACTGCTAAACAGCGAAAGTAGCATTCTGTAGTCAGAGCTAAGCGATCCCACAACAACAGATCAGGTCAAAGTGCTTCAGTCCTGCCACATCCAGTCGCGAACAATGGTGGACAATCAAGCATGCAATTAACGTAATGAGGAGGCTCCATAAACATCCCTATCTTTGCAAATGGCAAGGCTGAAGCATTTGCAACCACCTTCAGCCAGAAGTGCCAAGTGGATGATTCTTCTCTGTCTCCTCCTGAGGTCCTCACAATCAAAGATACCAGTCTTCAGGCAATTCAATTCACTCCACCTGACATCAAGTAACGGCTGAGTGCATTCGACACAGCAAAGTCTATGTTCCCCATCAACATCCTGTCAGGAAGAAATTCTGGCTCATCCAGGACTGGAGATCGCGAGCAGTCTGACAACACAGCAGTAGTGGAGGGGTGGAGGGAAGTGTTGGTGGGGTAGATCTGGGCGTCATCACATGTTTTTGGATGTTGTTGTCAAGGATCAACATGGAGATGAAAAATAGGAGGGCGCCAAGGATAGATCATTGAGAAACTCCAGAGGTAATAGCACGATGGTGTGAAGAGAAGCCATTGCAGGAAGTAGTCTGGCTACAACTGCATAGTTAAGACTGTAAACCATCAAGGGCAGCCTCACTCAGCTAGACAACAGAGGAGAGTCTTTGGGGGGGTTGATATATCAACCATGTCAAAGGCTGCAGACCGTTGGTGAAGGATGAGGAGGGATAGTGCCCGATGATGATAGTCACAGAGGATGTCTGTGACTGCGAAAGCAGCATTATAAACTTGGACATAGCACTTAGCTATTATTCAGACAAGCCAAGCTAAAACTGAGCCATTGTGATATGCTTCAACGACTGTTGTGCCAATAATGATTTGGACTCTCTCAATTGATGGCAGATTTCCAGATACTTTATGTAATCCTCAATGTTTAATCTTATGATGATATTAATTGTGTTATCATAGATGTTCAATAAACTAGCTTGGCGTAATGCATCTCTGTTTCTGACCTCCTTCTTGATGGCTCTGCCAAGTAATTACACTTTGCTTGGTGTTACCGCTGCCTTATTGCAATTAGTTTGGCTTGAGTAACTGTCGATATCATTTGGATTGGCTTAAGTGTACAGTCCGGAGGCAAATTAATTTAGGCATCTTCTAAACCTCAGACATGAACAGTAGATTCCAATCTCGTTTTCTAATGTGTGCATGTGAGACGAGGGAAGAAAAGATTTGTCTGTTATTCGTTGAATAATATAAATAAACAGTATATGTTCAGCAGAAATAGCATTGGAATTTCATTAATGGTAGCTGATTTTTTTCAATGAAATGCCATGTATCATTGTGTCTCCTAGGGCATCAACGCCATGACCTAGGAACTTGAAGCATACCAAGTTATTCCTCAATGTGAATTATATATGATTAAAGGAATTGATGGGGTAGATAGAGAGAAACTATTTCCTCTGGTGGGGGAATCCAGAACAAGGGGACATGACCTTAAAATTAGAGCGTGGCCATTCAGGGGTGACATCAGGAAGCACTTCTTCACACAAAGGGTGAACTCTCTTGCCCAAAAAGTTATCGAGACCAGGTCAATTGAAAAATTCTAAACTGCGATTGCTAGATATTTGTTAGGCAAGGGTATTAAGGGTTATGAACCCAAGGCAGGTAGATGGAGTTGATAATCAGCTATGATCTAATTGAATGGCAGAATAGGCCTGAGGGGCTGAAAGGTCTATTCCTGTTCCTATGTTCCTATATAAAAAGTCACTATTGTTCATATTAATTATAAACTCAGATATTGAATGCATATTAATATATATAAATAATAATACAGACTTTGTACATACATATTGCACAGTTCACATATTTGTATATATATTATTGTGAAACTTCTATGTATTTATACACACGTATAGGTTATACACACAGACTGTTGTAGACATGAGATTAATAAAACCCTTTCATATGTGCATCAATATGCTTTCTCCAGCTCTTAATCCCTGCCATCAATCAGCAACAAGTTTCCAATGACCTTTTTACGATGGTACAAGGACAGTTCAGATCTACACTCCAGCACATTTGTTTTATCAGTAATTTCCAATAGAAAATGGATTGCTGGTTGGCACTTAAAGCCCACAATCCCCTGACTGCTGAGATTAGAGTCTGCGAGTCCATCCGTCATTGGCCAAACGACGTTTCAGATCACAGCAATATTTTTCACACTGAGAAACAAACAAGCTCATCTGCTTGCTCCGCTGCGGAAATATCGAGGAGAAAGCCTGAATAACTGCAGTGTGAGAGGAATGATCACTGTCCAAGGCAGGCAGGGCACTTTTTTCAGTAAAGCTTCTATTAATGATTGTAATGTTTCTGGTTCTTGTTAACCTATTTTACTCCAGATGTTTTTAACTTCTGTTTTTAAACAACAATGGCAACTTGTATTTAATGTAATAAAATATCCCAAAGCGCTTCACAGAAGCATAATCAGGCAGAATTTGATACCGAGCCACATAAGGACATAATTGGATAGGTGAGCGAAAATTCGGTCATAGAGATAGGTTTTAAAGAGTGATTGAAGTAGGAAGAGAAGTAGAAAAGCAGAGAGGTTTAGAGAGGGAATTCCAGAGCTTGGGGCCGAGGCAGCTGAAACACGGCCGCCAATGGTGGAGCGATGAAAATTGGGAATGTGCAAGAAGCTGGAGGAGGGACGAAATCACGGAAGGTTGTCGGGCTGTACAGAGATAGCAAGGGGTCATGGAGCGATTTGAAAACAAGGATGAGCCTTTTTAAATTGAAATGTTGATGGACTGGGAGCCAATGTAGGTCAGCGAGCACAGGAGTGATAGGTGAATGGGAGTTAGGATATGGGCAGCAAAATTTTGGATGAGGACACAGAGGTAAACCCTCATGCCTTATGTCCTCAAGCTTGTTTACAGTTGTCCTAATAACTCAATAAAAAAGAAAGAAAGACTTGCATTTATATAGTGACTTAAATGACCTCATGATGTCCCAAAGCGTTTTGCAATCAATGAAGTATTTTTGATATGTAGTCACTGTTGCGCGTAAAGTGTGATGATGTGTCCAACACAATGAACAGTAAAACCTTCTTTCGGTAGTTTTAGCTATCGGTTTGATCCCGTGCCCCCACAGGATCATCTTCGTCATTTAAAAATGACAGAACATTCGACCTTGGCCTAGAAATTGGGTATCGCCCCGTTTGGGGGCAGCAACACTTGGGAGGTGCGAGACTTTGTGCCTGTCGCATTTGTTTTATCCTAGGCGGTAACGGGGTGCACGGCTCAGCAGCGCCAAGCACTGGGCCACATAGTGTAAGAGGGCTCTCCCCTCAAATAAAGGGAAGTGCCCACACTGCATACTCTGCCAAAGAAGAAGCCACCTGCCTGGACCACCGGAGACTGGAGGTGCCGCGCGATCAGCCCAGCAATCATTCAGAGTGACGGGCTGAGAGATCGTGGCCCCGACCCCGTGAAGAAACTGCAACCGGAGCCGCATTGAAAAGATTCGATTTTTTTCTCAGCAGCTGGCCACCTCCCCTTTAATTTTTGCACCGGTTGTGGCCGGCCGCCTGGTAGTCGTCCCCTGAAGCAGCGGGGGCAGGAGATCGGGACGCATTGCTGTAGCGCCGCTGCTAAATTCCCGGCGAATTTAGTGGGAGTCGTTAGCAGCGCCGCACCTGGTCACAAACTCATTTGCGATTGGGAGGTGCTAACGGGAGGCGCAAATGCATCCAATGTCAGCCCCCTTGCCTTAAATCACCAAATGAATTATTTACTGCAAATGAACATGTGAATAAATAGCAGAAGCTTTTCAGGTGCAATTTTCATATATCGGGTTGAAAGCCCAATCAAATGAAGTGATCGGACAACATTTAGGTATAAATGGTGCATTGCCTGTGCTAATCATGCTGCTTATTGGCAGCTCATCGTTCGAGAGGGCAGGAAATCGAGCAGGCCTATCATTTCCTAAAGCCACGATACACCTCTTAAAGTGGAGTTTTCAGTGGTAGTATGTGAAAAGTGCACGAGGAAGTAATGATGGCAGGACTGACTCACATATAAATGGCATCTCAGGACCCTCATTTAATATATTTATTAGCCTCCCCCAAACTCTGAACAAATATTTTGTATCAGTCTTTACAGTAGATGATACTAACAATATTCCAACAGTGGATAGTCAAAGGGTTATAAGGGGGGAGGAACTTAACACAATCGCAATCATTAAGGAGGTGGTACTCAGTAAGATAATGGGACTAAAGGCAGATAAATCCCCTGGACCTGGGCTTGCATCCTAGGGTCTGAAGAGAAGTAGCGGCAGGGATTGTGGATGCATTGATTGTAATTTACCAAAATTCCCTGGATTCTGGGGAAATCTCAGCAGATTGGAAAACTGCAATTGTAACGCCCCTATTTAAAAAAGGAGGCCGACAAAAAGCAGGAAACTATAGACCAGTTGGCCTAATATCTGTGGTTGGGAAAATGTTGGAGTCCATTATTAAAGAAGCAGTAGCAGGACATTTGGTTAAGCAAAATTCGGTCAGGCAGAGTCAGCATGGATTTATAAAGGGGAAGTCATGTTTGACAAATTTGCTCGAGTTCTTTGAGGATGTAACGAACAGGATGGATAAAGGGGAACCAGTGGATGTGGTGTATTGAGACTTCCAGAAGGCATTTGACAAGTTGCCACATAAAAGGTTACTGTACAAGATAAAAGTTCACGGGGTTGGGGGCAATATATTAGCATGGATAGAGGCTGGCTAACCAACAGAAAACAGAGAGTCGGGATAAATGGTTGGCAATCTCGGGTTGGCAATCAGTAACTAGTGCGGTGCCGCAGGGATCAGTGCTGGGACCACAACTATTTACAATCTATATTAACAACTTGGAAGAAGGGACTGAGTATAATGTAGCCAAGTTTGCAGACGATACAAAGATGGGAGGAAAAGCAATGTATGAGGAGGACACACAAAAAATCTGCAAAAGGACATAGACAGGCTAAGTGAGTGGGCAAAAATTTGGCAGATGGAGTATAATGTTGAAAAATGTGAGGTCATGCACTTTGGCAGAAAAAAAATCAAAGGGCAAGTTATTATTTAAATGGAGAAAGATTGCAAAGTGCCACAGTACAGCGGGACCTGGGGATATTTGTGCATGAAACACAAAAGGATAGTATGTAGGTACAGCAAGTGATCAGGAAGGCCAATGGTATCTTGGCCTTTATTGCAAAGGGGATGGAATATAAAAGCAGGCAAACCTGAGGACTGGGAGAATGTTGTAATGCAGCAGAGGAGGACAAAGGGTTTAATTAGGAGGGGGAAAATAGAGTATGAGAGGAAGCTTGCTGGGAGCATAAAAACTGACTGCAAAAGCTTCTATAGAAATGTGAAGAGAAAAAGATAAGTGAAAACAAATGTAGGTCCCTTGCAGTCAGATTCAGGTGAATTTATAATGGGGAACAAAGAAATGGCGGACCAGTTAACCAAATAATTTGGTTCTGTTTTCACGAAGGAAGACACAAATAACCTTCCGGAAATATTAACGGACCGAGGGTCTAGTGAGAAGGAGGAACTGAAGGATATCCTTATAAAGCGGGAAATTGTGTTAGGGAAATTGATGGGATTGAAGGCCGATAAATCCCTGGGGCCTGATAGTCTGCATCCCAGAGTACTTGAGGAAGTGGCCTTAGAAATAGTGGAGGCATTGGTGATCACTTTCCAACAGTCTATTGACTCTGGATCAGTTCCTATGGACTGGAGGGTAGTTAATGTAACAGCACTTTTTAAAAAAGGAGGGAGAGAGAAAACGGGTAATTATAGACCGGTTAGCCTGACATCAGTAGTGGGGAAAATGTTGGAATCAATTATTAAAGATGAAATAGCAGCGCATTTGGAAAGCAGTGACAGGATCAGTCCAAGTCAGTATGGATTTATGAAATCTTCTGGAATTTTTTGAGGATGTAACTTGTAGAGTGGACAAGGGAGAACCAGTAGATGTAGTGTATTTGGACTTTCAAAAGGCTTTTGACAAGGTCCCACACAAGAGATTGGTGTGCAAAATCAAAGCACATGGTATTGGGGGTAATGTACTGACGTGGATAGAGAACTGGTTAGCAGACAGGAAGCAGAGAGTCAGGATAAATAGATCCTTTTCAGCATGGCAGGCAGTGACTAGTGGAGTACCGCAGGGCTCAGTGCTGGGACCCCAGCTCTTTACAATATACATCAATGATTTAGATGAAGGAATTGAGTGTAATATCTCCAAGTTTGCAGATGACACTAAACTGAGTGGCAGTGTGGGCTGTGAGGAGGACGCTAAAAGGCTGCAGGGTGACTTGGACAGTTTAGGTGAGTGGGCAAATGCACTATAATGTGGATAAATGTGAGGTTATCCACTTTGGCGGCAAAAACACGAAGACAGAATATTAGCTGAATGGCGGTGCAACGAGACCTGGCTGTCATGGTTTATCAGTCATTGAAAGTTGGCATGCAGGTACAGCAGGCGGCGAAGAAGGCAAATGGTATGTTGGCCTTCTTAGCTAGGGGATTTGAGTAGGGAGCAGGGAGGTCTTACTGCAGTTGTACAGGGCCTTGGTGAGGCCTCACCTGGAATATTGTGTTAAGTTTTGGTCTCCTAATCTGAGGAAGGATGTTCTTGCTATTGAGGGAGTGCAGCGAAGGTTCACCAGACTGATTCCCGGGATGGAGGGACTGACATATGAGGAGAGACTGGATCAACTGGGCCTTTATACACTGGAGTTTAGAAGGATGAGAGGGGTTCTCATAAAAACTTATAAGATTCTGACGGGACTGGACAGGTTAGATGCTGGAAGAATGTTCTCGATGATGGGGAAGTCCAGAACCAAGGGACACAAGTCTTAGGATAAGGGGTAGGCCATTTAGGACTGAGATGAGGAGAAACTTCTTCAAACCTGTGGCATTCCCTTCCACAGAGAGTTGTTGATGCCAGTTCATTGGATATATTCAAGAGGGAGTTAGATATGGCCTTACGGCTTGTGGGGTCAAGGGGTATGGAAAGAAAGCAGAAAAGGGGTACTGAGGGAATGATCAGCCATGATCTTATTCAATGGTGGTGCAGGCTCGAAGGGCTGAATGGCCTACTCCTGCACCTATTTTCTATGTTTCTATGTTTCTAAGTCTTGCTACAGCTATACAAGTTATTGTTGAGGCCACACTTGGAATACTGCGTGCAGTTTTGGTTTCCATATTTATGAAAGAGTAGACTCGCTTTGGAGGCAGTTCAGAGAAGGTTCACTAGGTTGATTCCGGGGATGAGGGGGTTGACTTATGAGGAAAGATTGAGTAGGTTGGGCCTCTACTCATTGGAATTCAGAAGAATGAGAGGTAATCTTATTGAAACGTATAAGATTATGAGGGGGCTTGACAAGGTGGATGCAGAGAGAATGTTTCCACTGATAGGGAAGACTAGAACTAGAGGGCATGATCTTAGAATAAGGGGCCACCCATTTAAAACAGAGATGAGGAGGAATTTCTTCTCTCAGAGGTTTGTAAATCTGTGGAATTTGTTGCCTCAGAGAGCTGTGGGAGCTGGGACATTGAATAAATTTAAGACAGAAATAGACAGTTTCTTGAACGATAGGGGGATAAGGGGTATGGGGAGTGGGCAGGGAAGTGGAGCTGAGTCCATGATCAAATCAGCCATGATCTTATTGAATGGCGGAGCAGGCTCGAGGGGCAGAATGGCCTACTCCTGTTCCTATTTCTTATGTTCTTATGTTCTTATTTCCAGCAGAAACTTTAGCTTCATAAATCCAAGGCCCGCTTCGAAACTACATTGTGTGGGACTTCCTTGATTTCCATCCATTGCTGCACTGTTCACACCAAAAATACGTGATGGTAGGCAGACAAAAAATACCACATGTATTTTTACAGTATTTATTAAACTTAACTATTCCTATAATAGAAAAAGATAACCGGTTCATAATTTTGTACGAAACTAATTGTAATCAATCTTCTTAAATGTTTTTCCATTTTATGAATTTAACCAATTCTACCTTAACTAAGGCTCAACAAAAGACCCAAATAGGCTGTCTGTGAATGTGCCAGTCCCACCAGATGAACGTCATCAATTTGAAAAGTCCACATTAATAATTCCCCAAAACAGTTAACAGGGTTTAGTGAATTTAAATCATTGTTAATTAAATTCAAATAGCACTACCAATGCATATCTGAACTCATCACACTCCATATTTGTGCTTGAATTGTGTGGCTTGGCTCCTCCCACAAGCAAACTGCCTGGGGAGGATCAAATAGTCCGAAAAACATTGGGACAGATTTTGCGATGGTAATAATGGTGAAGTTATCAGTGTCACTTTTATTACGGAGAATATCGAACAGCAACTTCCGACGTCTGCATTTAGACGCAGAAATCCAGAAGTTGTGGTCCAAGTTCCCCTGCTCCTTCACAGGGTGCACTGCAACAGTCCTTGCCCATAGACTCAGCACTCAAATCAATGTAGTGGCGTGAAGTTGGGGCTCTTGCCCACTAGATCCCCGCAGAAACGCCATAAAATATTCGGACTGGTGAGTTCAGGAGTAAGTACATTTTTAACAGCTTGATAAGTAATAATTACTGCCAAACAACCTTCCTGGCCCTGAAAATTTAAATTTAATTTTATCTCCCTTAATCCCATCTGTTTTCCCAATCTTTATTTTGCTTTCTGTGCATGTTTTAAATCGAATTTATATTTCCTACTTTGGACCCTAGGGCCACGATTTTGCTGACCTGGGCGGATCTGCGGAGTGTGATATTAGTGGTGGGTCACGACCCCACTACTGGCTTCATGCCAGCCTCTGAAATTAATTTCCCTTGATAGGGCATGTTAAGCCCGCCCTGCGTGTTTGCTGGCCAATTAGAGGAAGCGGGTTTGGTTATGTCATTTGATGATGCGTTATTAGCCGTTTTCCTTAAAGGGACCATGGCCACCTATATTTTGACATTTGTGCTGTCAGTGTTCTACAGCACTGAAGTGTTGAAAACACAGATAATCACTGTACAGAGATGTACGCAGGCTTCCCATGATTCCCTCCAAATGCTTATGGAGGAGTCACAATACACAGGGAGGTTCTCTTCTCTTCGCATGGGTGGAAGAAACCTCCTCAGGAGATCAACAAAACCTGGTTGCGCATTGCACAGGAGGCCACAAGCAGGGGTGTCGTCAGGATGACCTGGGTGCAGTGCCGCAAATGTTTCAATGGTCTCAGTCGATGATGTTATGTTACTACAAATTCAAACTCAATCTCACTGTGCTGTGCCTCTCATCACATCCCCATCACTCTGCTTACCCTAACCACTCCTGCACATTCTTACTCACACCAACTTACCTTGCACCTCCATCCATCCCTCTATATCTACATGATAACATCCCCATCTCACTAGCCACCCCTCACACTCACCCTCATCCTAATGAAATCATACCAATTAACAATGCCTAAGAATGTGCACTTGGGTCTTTTATGCAATGTTCTTGTAAAGTTTCTGTTATGTTGTGTTAAACATTGAAACCTTTATTTTGAATACTTTATGTTCTTGGACAAATTTATGTGTTCCTTTGGAAGTGGCTAAGTAAGTTGCAGTGAATGGTGAGACATAATGGTAACCCCAGCAATTATGATGAATGTGAAAGGAATGGCTTGGGCATTGTAGGGATGCTTTATGATGTTGGTGTGGGGTGGTGCTAACCTGGTGCATCATGTGGCAGCCAGGGTGTACAGTGTCAAGTGAAGTAAATCTGTTAATGATGAGGCCATCCCTGGCCTCCCGGTCAGCAATGTAGTTGGGTGCTGATGCCCTGTGTCCTGTGCAGCATCAGTTGATTGCGGCAAAGCTTGATGTTGTTGTTGGTGCTGCTGGTGTAACTGGTGCTGCTGGTGTTGGGGCTGATCATGGTGGGATTCTGAGGACCAAGTTGAGAGAGTGTAAAGGGAACCCATGCTGATGAAATAGATGGTAGGTGAAGTAGAGATGACAGAAGCGATCTGTCAATGGTGAGAAAGGTAATGGGGTCAGACTGGATGGAGACTTGTATTAAGACTTGCAGCATGGGGAATCTGTTATGGAAATGCAGTGAGGAAGAGCTTTTGGCTGAAGGAAGATATCTTTGTAAGGTGGGAGCTGTTACTTTACATTAGAAGCTGTCAAAACAACAGCTGATTCAATGGCTACTGAACTCCCACCCCATGCTTGACAGATGTGATCCCCAAGCAGCAAGAGTCCTGTGGGCGAACACATAAAATTAAAAGGTGAGCTCAAAAATGTTCTAAACAAGGTCATAATGACCTGAATTACATACCCCGCCATTGCGTGTTGGGTCCTCAGTGCTGACAGACTCAACATTGGGGAACTGCATGTGGCGGCGGGTTCACAGTGGGGTCCCAGTCCGCTGGGGACAAAGAAACACTTTCCCACGTGACCCGTCACTTATCACACCTGCTGACCCCCCCCGGAATATCCAGCCCTGGATGTCTCAGCGAGGTTTCTTCAGTCTGATTGGTTGAAGATCCTCACTGTTGCTTGACCTAATCACAGATGCCCTGTTGAGGGCGTTGTGCTGGATCAGATGCCGGATCAGAGCAAGTATCCACTCAAAAACCTGCACAAACTGTGTGGGCAGCTGTCAGCGAGGTGAGTGGCGAGCGTTCCTTCGCCGCTGAGAGCAAAATCTGAGCCACTGTATCAAGTTATACTGGACATGATTTATTTGAGTGAAACACTCAGTTCTCCAGTGGGACAAACTTGCATAATCCTCATTCCTCATGTGTGCCCACCTGCCCCACCTTCTCCCCAGAAAACATAGACAAATCATCTGCAGGAAAGTTGACAGCTTCAGTAAGTGATACATGAATGTACTTAGAAATATTCCACCGAGGTGCACACTTCATCCAGTTAACTGCAGTCCTTTTCTTACCTCCCTTAAAAATAGGGAAGCCCCGTTGCAACTTCTGTCTTTTTCAAACCTATATGGACCATATAATTCCAAATCAAAGCCCAACTAGTCCTTTGATGCGGCCTTACTGCCCGACCCAGACCTTCTGCCAAGGTTTAACCCCGAGCTGCCTTCTGACTATTGTCACTCAATTACACAGAACAGTGTATGACCTTCATTATATATCTGCAAGTATTATGCCATTAGCAATATCACATGCATGCTGCAATATACTTGGGAAAGCATGCCATTATTATTTAAGTTTTTCTACTTCTCAATATTTTATTGTTGTTGAAACCTTCTAGTTTTAAGACTAGTGTGCATGTTTTTTATTTCCTTTATATCATATAATTTCATTTATTATCTGCCATTGCAAGCAAAAGGACCCGGTGTTCATTGCAAGATGTTTGACTAAACTTCTTTGAAAGCCTTTTTCCCTATCTCTTTTTGCCCCAAATCTTTGTCATTTTACTTAAAAAAAAACCTATTAACTGGCACATCTATCTGTTGTTGCACCTTACTCCTCTTAACCATTCCTTTGAGTCCCCAATTCACTTCCAACTTCCACTACCTCCTACATATTGTCTGATTACTTCTCCACCTTATTTTAATTCCACACCTCCTTATCCTATGATACATATAATTCAACCTATTCTCATTAGCTCCACTATCCCTCAATCTATTCCCCAAGCAATATTTTGTTTGCTAGTTTCAAGTTGAGCTCATTGTATTATCAAACCTCTAGCACTGACTGTGAATTAGGTGGTTATCTTGTCCAATCTAAAGGATATTTCTCCATTTCTATCTCATTACCCGACTGAGACATACAATAAATAAATGACTACATCTGCTAATATTTAGAGCAGCTACATGATCTGTCTCTTGCCCTACACCTCACATCTGTCATTGTTAACCTCTGACAAGTTTATCGCAATCCCATGAACTGCTCTCATGTGCAAAATATGAAAGGTTACGAAGAAAACGCAAACCTTCTTAGGGTCACAGTGTAATTACCACTCTGAGAAATCCAGACAACAAAAATGTATTTTTAATATCCCAAATGTATGTTCAATTACCAGTGGTGTGATTTGGTTTGTCTTGTTACATTCCTCTTGGGTGTGGCCTTGGGTTTTGGAATTCGCTGTTGCTCTCATGACCCAGTGTTCATAGCATGACCTCTGTCACCTATGACTGATGACATGATATTAAGCACACACCACAAACACAATGTAGGCACTGGGGAAAGCTCCTTAAAAGGGAATTTCACAAAATCTGTTTATATAAAGAAAGACTTGCATTTATATAGTGCCTTTCATGACCACCGGACATCTCAAAGTGCTTTACAGCTAATTAAGTACTTTTGGAGTGTAGTCACTGTTGTAACGTGAGAAACATGGCAGCCAATTCGCACACAGCAACTCCCACAAACAATAATGATATAATGACCAGATAAACTATTTTGTTATGTTAATTGTTGGATAAATATTGGCCAGGACACTTGGGATATCTCCCTTGCTCTTCTTCGAAATAGTACCATGGGATCTTTTACATCCACCTGAGAGAACAGACGGGGCCTCGGTTTAATGCCTCATCCGAAAGACGGCACCTCCGACAGTACTGCACTGGAGTGTCAGCCTAGATTTATGTGCTCAGGTCCCTGGAGTGGGACTTGAACCCACAACCTTCTGACTCAGAATATCATTTAAATAGTAATGGTGGTTACCTACATTGTACAGAAGTAGTTTAGTATCAGTTAGGGAACAGAGAGGTATGCAATTTGAAAACATAGGTGTCTTTCTAATAACATTGCAACTTTTAATCCAAAAGCTGCAACAAATAATTGATAATTAACAATTATCCATTATTCTGATGACATTTTAATTTTAATTTGAAAATATCTCTTCACATTGATTCATCATCTTGGCATAGTATATAAAAATGAATTTTCATGATAGTAATATATATTTATGGATAGATTGATTGGGTGATGAATGCTCTTAAGTATCACATGTGTTGGTAGCACTTTAACTACTGCAGGGGCCTGAGAGACTACACAGACAGCATAGGCCTAAGACTGGCCATAGTAGATATAATGTAGGTTCATACTTCATAGCAGAGAGGTAGGTTTCCGGTCTCAAATTTCCAGCAATGAAGGAGAAATGGGCAAAGCCCAAGAGATTGATACACATCATCCAAAGTCTTTAAATTCTTTCATAAAGTCTCTGCTTATTAAATGTGGGGCTGATTCTGTAGTACTATCAAAATGGCCACAACGCACAGCACGAATATTCTGACCTGGCATAGCCATACAGCTGAGCTCCGGAGGCTTGGGCTATAACACAGCTTAATGAGAGACAGCAGTGCCTTCCTAGCACTGGTAATGTGTTATGGGAATAGCTAATGTTTAATTCTTAATGAGGGGAGCGCAGGCTATGTACATTTGCCTCCTTGCCCCACTATTGCTGTCTGAGCTGATTATAACACAAACAGCACTTCAGGCGACAACAGGTGCGTGCCTTGCTCATACGATCGGTACCAGTAGCATTGGTGCAACTTTTGTAGAATAGGCTGGCATGATCATAACTATAAATATATACATCAAAAAATTAATTTATTATCTATAGTCACTTATTGAAAGCCCATTTTCCCTGGTTCCTCAATCGACGAGAGGTTTTCAGCTATTTTGTGCTTTGACAAGCAAAAGATAACATCGGGTTTTTATATGCGGTGTCGCTGATCAACAAACAGGACTAGGGTGTAAGCAGCAAAGTGAAAGATGGACAGTTAGCATCTATTAATTGGTGACAAAAATATCAACTGCAAACTCAGCATACTGCTAAAGCTGATCAGCCCAAGGTCCTAATTGGTAGGGTAGCAAAACGCAATGCAATTGGACAGCAGTGGCTCACACTAATGATTAACCACTTGATGGGCTATTGATCTCTGGTGTACAACTGTCGGGGAATACTGACCAGAGCCCAGGCGGTTTCTCAGTGGGAGGTGAGGATGGAACGTCAGCCATGCCATTTTCATGTTCCGCTTACCAGCTGGGCACTGAGCAGCACTGGCCGAGGGTGAGACGCAGTTTAGATGCTTGGTGTCCCTCCTCCCTCCCAGGTGACCCCATGGTGTGGGGACTCACCGAAGATAAAACTGAGGAAATAAGCACTCAACAAATAACTGGACAATGTGTGATAAAATACATATTAGGCACCACTGGTGTAGCGCTAATCAGTTATTACACCAATTATTACGCAGGACAGAGGTTAAAGACTACATCACGTCAACTTCAAAATACTGTGTTACTATTAGAGACCAGCAAAACATTTGCGGGCAAATTAGTATCTTTATTGCCACAGTACTTGTTTAGACTGTTATCATCTTCTTTGTCTATAGAATCATAGCTGATGTCCTCTCTCTCTCTCTCTCTCTCTCTCACTCCCTTTCTCCTTCCCCCGCCATCTCACTCTCCCTCCTACCCTCTCTCTCTCTCTCCCTCCCTCTCTCTCTCTTTCTCTCAAACCGGCGCTCCCGCCACGCGCTCCTCTCAGCTCCACAGCAATGCCTAGGGAGGCCCTGCCTCTCGTGCCCATTGGCCCCACCACATCCACTGCTGCCTCCTCATTGGAGCAGACCCATCGCTCCCTGCCCTGATTGGTTGTGAGGCCGGGCGGGCCCTGATCGCCTATTGGTCGGTGCAACTGTCGCTCAGACCGGACCACGTGCTCCCAGGCCCCTGCGCCAGCCCTGCCCCCACCCCAGGACAGACTAAAACTGACATTATTATAATATATTGTTGCTGCAATAGAAGATATAGAAAGAAAAACAAAAGCTTTTTAACACAATTTACGGTGCTAGATCAAGCTATGCAATATTTATGTACAAACATGTTCGGAAATTCCATTTTCTGATATGTTAAACGTTTCAGTTTCTGTGCACTTTTTTGCTTGGCTTTGGAAATTTGTCCTAACTATTGCATTTATATTTTTTTAATCCTGGCTTTTGATGTTATCGGAATCTTTCAATTGAAGTCCAATGACTTGTTTCCAAGCATCAGCCATTCTAAATTGGGAAATATTTATTTTACATCAGGGGTATGGTAGGAGAGTGGTTATGTTATTGGACTAGTAATCCAGAGGCCTGGACTAATAATCCAACAACATGAGTTCAAATTCGACCACGGCAGCTGAGGGAATTTAAATTCAATTAATGAAATAAATTAGAAAGCTAGTGTCAGTAATGGTGTTTAAGAAACTGCCTTTTTGTCAGAAAAACCCATCTGATTCACTAATGTCCTTTAGGAAAGGAAATCTGCCGTCCTTCCTTGGTCAGGCCCATATGTGACACCAGACCCACAGCAATGTGATTGACTCTTAACTGCTGTCTGATATGGCTAAGCAAGCCACTCAGTTATACCAAACCGCTACAACAAAGTCAGCACTGTGGGGGCATCTTCATCACATGGACTGCAGCGGTTCAAGAAGGTGGCTCACCAACACCTTCTCGAGGGCAATTAGGGAAGGACAATAAATGCCGGTATTGCCATGATGCCCACATCCCATGAACAAAAAAATTTAAAAACATTATTGATATTAAATGGCCACACAGATTTCACATTTTGGGCAACATAAGAACATAAGAACATAAGAAATAGGAGCAGGAGTAGGCCATTTGACCCCTCGAGCCTGCTCCGCCATTTAAAAAGATCATGGCTGATCTGATCATGGACTCAGCTCCACTTCCCTGCCCGCTCCCCATAACCCTTTATTCCCTTATCGCTCAAAAATCTGTATCTCCGCCTTAAATATATTCAATGACCCAGCCTCCACAGCTCTCTGGGGCAGAGAATTCCACAGATTTACAACCTTCTGAGATAATCATGGGATTGTCCAAAAGCCATCTTCAGTTCTGTCACGTATAGCGGTTAGAAAGGTATTGCTGACAGTCGTTAGTGCTTGCTGTTGATAACAATGTCTATTAGTCAGTGTCCAACAATCTACAGCCAATTTATTGCCATGGCAGTCAATTTCTATTTTGTTATTTCACATCACCTTTCAGTGACAACAGCAATGTCTTTAGTTTATTACAAGAAGCATCAAGCCACCATGCTACACGTCTCTATTTTTTTTGGTCCATGTTGAATTTATAGATAAGGCCCGTTTCTGCTCAATACTTGACAGGATAGGCTGAAAGCTGATGTACTGACAAAATGTAATCCAACTGTCACCCTGGGGGTAGATAGATAAAGTGATTTCTTGCTGTATATTTTTCCTTTTTGTGTGTCTTGTCTGCTCATGTCAGTAAGGTCATAGCCAGAGGGTGATGTATGAATTCTCAATCCTAATATATCTAACTTTCTTTTCAACAGGAAACCTTTAGCATGCCAAACAAAAGATTGTAAAAGCTTTGCAAGGTAGCTATTTTTGTGAAATAGGAACCCAGCTGTTGAAGAAGTGACAAGGAGCTGCCAATGTGAGGTGATAACCCATTGCTCCACATCAGATAGGAACAAGAAGCTTGGCTCACCAGCATCGGCACTATAGCATTACACAGGATACATACCCTGCCTGTAGAAAGGCTACCTGAGCCCCAAGGTTTGTGTAACTACACCAAGTTGTTCGTCACACAGATAAGGGAGGCCATCAAGCCCATCCTTTAATAGAAACCTTCTATGCCAGCCACGACAACATCTAGCTGCCTCTTGAATGATTCTAGAGTTTTTGACCCCACTACGCTCTCCAGATTACGAATATTAACATATCCTGAACTTGCCTTTTACTAGTTTGTATCTTTCTCCCCTTGTCAATCGTAATTTAGCTTGAAATAATACACCTTTAGGAATCCACTTAGCTACCCTGTATTATGTACTCTTTCAAATTCAATCCTTTGACATTAGGGAATAGCCTCAACACACTTCACTGCACCAGGGCTTGGATGTTATTCTTGTGCCTCAACGACCAGAACGGAATGCAGTACTCAAGGTATGGCCTAGCCAGAGCTCTGTCCACCTTCAGCATGAGGGCCTTTTTACGGCACTGATTTGGAAATATAGATTAACTGAACATTATCAGTGCTGACTCTACTGCCATCTACTAGATCTCTGCCAACCTCTCCTGCCTCCCATCCTATCACAGACCTTCCCTTTTGTTCTTTCTTCCCCTCCTCCTTTCAGTGCTCCTTAAGAATCTGTTCTTTTCGAACATTCGACAGTTCTGATGAAGGGTCATCGACCTGAAAACATTAACTCTGTTTTTCTCTCCAAAGATGCTGCCTGACCCGCTGAGATTTCAGCATTTTCTGTTTTTATTTCAGGTTCCAGCACCTGCAGTATTTTGCTTTTGCTCTACTCTGACTGGTTTAGCCCCATTCATTATGTATGTATGCCACCGCCGTTCCCCTACCCACTTATTTTTCTTCTAATGTACAAGACATTGAACTTACCTGTTTTGAATTTCATCTGTCATCGTTTAGCCAAGATATAAATATTAGCCCTAATTTAACCCTCCCCACACCCCACGAGATTTTAACAGCCAGGTACAGAGGTGCATCCTTGTCATAGGCAGAAGTACCACCCATTATCGGAATATAGGAACGGGAATAGGCCCATCAAACCTGCTCCACCATTCAATCAGATCATAGCTGCTCTGTACCTCAATTCAATTTACCTGCCTTAGCTCCATCTCCTTTCATACCATTACCTAACAAAAATCGAGCGATCTCAGTCTTGAAAGCGCCAATTGTCCTAGCATCCACATGATTTTCACTACAACCAAGATGTGCTGGGATTCCACAAAGACAGAGGCTCCGAAATTGATGTCCACTAAGGCCCGCCCATTTTTTGGCGGATCCTGGGCCGGAGCGGGCGGCGGCATCAGTGGGCGGCAGGTGCAGGCCTCTCGAATCGGAGAACTTCGGAGGCCTTGCAATGCGCATACACGAGATTTGGGGAGTTTCTTTTGTAGTCTTTTCACCCACCTGACGTCAGTTTGGCCGCGTTTGCGGCTGATGGGACATCTGCGCATGTGCTTAAAGGCACAGCACTCTCCTGCAGCTGCGAGTTGGAGAGGGGAGAGTGTTGTAAATTGAGAGTCACAAAGTCTCAGCAGCCATTCCTTTAATCATTGAGGATGAGTGGGAAAAAAGCTTCAGTGAAGACTGTCAAAACCAGGCCCAGAGCTCCCTGGTTTAATGAAGAGGATATGGAGAAGCTATTATCGGAGGTGGAGCACAGGCATAAAGTCCTCACCTTGGATGATCGTGGAAAGCCTCCACCATGCAAATACAGAGGCATTTGGGGGGAGAATGGTGAGGCCGTGTCCTCAATGGGAAACATTGTGCGGTATGGGGACCAATGTGGGAAACGGAACAATTTGGAGGAGTCAGCAAGAGTAAATACAAATTTAGCGCACCCCTCCTGTCCAACTCCAAAAAGGTTCTGCGCCAGATGTGTGTGTGGGGGGCATCAGCAAAGGGGCTAAAAGCTGCAACGTTTCTTTGTGCAGAAGAAAAATACATCCAAGGCAGCAAGCCTGAGTGCCACAGAAGGGGGGCCAGCAGAGGTGATAGAATTGAGCAGCCTGGAGGGGCGTGCGTTGGCATTGGTGGGTGACCGCCGCCGTGCAACCACAAAGGGTGATGCAGATCCCGTGCTACAGCATGGTAAGGTTATAATAATCTCCGGTGTGAGCAAGGCTCCTGGCATGAAAGGTCATGCAATGGTAAGGCAATCGCGGTTTTACGAACTTTGTCAGCCATTATTGGTGTGCCCATGTAGAAATGTAACTCCTGGCTGGCACAATGTGAGATGGCATGGCTTACATGCCAGCTTGACCAGCATCACCCACCCCCACCCCCCTACAGACTGAAATGTTGTCCTCTACTTGCAGATGATGAGTCGGACAGCACGGATCAATGCACTCCATCCATTTCTGGCATTCAAAGGAGCCGTCAGACCCCAACGTCTCCCACCCCAATGTTGTTGCAGCCCAAGACAGCGGCTCCTACATCCACCCTTCCCAGATCACTCATATCCACTGCTCGTATCTCCGCCACCCAGAGCCATCGCGACATGACAAGGAAGGGTTACCAATGCAGGAAGGCTGCCATTCAATGACACTCCCTTGAACAACTTGCAGGGCAGACCTTAAGGCTTGCACTTCAAACCACTTTTTCCGAAACCAAATATGGTGGAGTGCCACCCCTGAGATGACATGTTAATTAGTTACATTGCAGTCTATTAAATGTATTTTCCCATCTTCCATACCTCATGTAATGCTCTTCTGACTATCAGTTGCAGTGATGTGCCATATCTTTACATCTTCTAACTCTCGCTTATTCACCCCGACATAATCCCATACCATACTATGTCCCTAAATATGTCCCGCATTAAATGCTCTCAAAACTCTTGTGGGGCATCTCCATTGAGTATTTACCATCTTTCACTATTCATTGCCGCTTCCACTACCACACCTTCCCTTCAACGGAGTAACATATGGAGTAACATATCTGAACTCTTTCTTTGCAGGTTAAGATCTATTACATTACTCTTTGTGTGCTGTGAGGTTTATTCGATCTAACAGATTTCTTACATCTCTCAGAATAGACTTATGTCCGTGACCACAACAAAGGACGCTGGGTACAGGTATTTTGTGATTAAGCAGAACAGATTTTATTCAGTAGTTTCGTTGCAGTACAAATAAATAATACATAACAAGGTGATAGTGGCAGTCTCTTCATTGAAACCTCAATGGTAGGCCACTGAAGCACCTTGTCTCTTTCTGTGTTCCGATGACCGTAGTCCTTCCTCAGATTCCTATGTACTAGTGCTGCCCCCAAAGTCAAATAGCTGTAACTTATACCCTTTTCCTCCCATACAAATGTTATGAGAGTCTGCAGCTGTCTCAGGCTTACAATAGATCATTCTAAATCTGTGCCCCTGACCTTCTATGTTATCTCTAGTTCTTTTCTGAGAACCCTTACAAAGACTGTGTCACAGAATTAATTAATGAGCTTGGCTTTACAAAATTTGACATGCTACATACTTTTCTGTTATTGAGCATTATTTTGCCTTGGTCATTGTGGTTTTAAATTAAGATGTTTCAGCAAGGTGAAAAAAAATTATTACCATGAGCTTGCACACATTTTAGTTGCTTTTATCAGGTACCACTTAAACAAAGGCATTATCAATGAAATAAAACAACATCCAGAAAAGATTTTTCTAACAGTACCACTGATAAAGCTGCAGCATTTGCACAATACCCGCGATGTGCAGCGCTGCAGCACTCTGAGCAATTCTCCCTGCTGCCCGACTCACAACCAGCTTTTTGCCAGCAGTCCTTCTGGTGGGCGGCAGGTCGATCTGAGCCCATCATCCCTGAGGAAAATGCTGGATTTCCAACATCCAGCATGGGCGGACGCCAGCGGAACCTCCATGACCAATCTCCCGCCGGGCGGAACATCGGCGGCAGATGGGCGGTTCCAGAGGAATCATCCAAAAAACTACATTTCTGGCGGAACCTCGGCGGCTGTGGGCGCAACTTCCACCAAATTTGCCCCCAGTGATTCCAAGCCCCCTGTTTCTAACCAATCAGATGTAAAATGCACCCATACCAGAAAATCTGGACTAGAGAAAGAAAGCGAATGATTAGTTTACCTATGTTTTCTTTAGATTCCGTTGAAATCAAAAGATCATTGCTTTGAGAAAATATATTGAGCTTTCTTAGCAAAAATCTCCAACTGCGTCTTGGTTCAATATACAACAATGTTTTCCATTGTTTTTCAAATGATCTGTAAACAATCTGGAAAATGAATTGAAGATTTTTTTCAGCTCAAATTTCACGTGGAAACCATTAACAATGTTGGTGCTTTCAGAAAGAGTCCAGCTCAGACACACAGAGAGAAAGAGAGATGATGCTTTCTTTTTGGTTAAATTGAGAATTCCAAAAAAAAACTTTGTTAACATAAGGATTTGACTATAAGGATGCAACAGCTGATGCTAATTATTTATTTTTCATGGATCGAATCAAAAAGCACCACCTCCGGACATTGAAACCCAAGGCATTTCTTTCCAAGTTCTTTGACTGGAGAAGTCCTCCCCTCACTCATGCTCACGCCAGCTCCCACATAGAAATAGTGCAATACCTGAACTTTTGAATATTTTCTAAGGCAATTTTTGACACAAAAGCAGCAGGGTAGATTGTCACTTTTGGCGGTGGCAGAAAGCAGGCAGTAGCGAATCAGCCACTGGTCGATGGCGAGGAAATTCAGGCACGCATATAACGGACGGTCAATGTGCTCCCCGCCTGTTGTCCACTAGTGCTCAAGGTAGAAATCTAGCGCAATGGTTGAGGGTACTCTATCTATTTCTCTGTTTAGGCCATTCAGTTGCTTATCATACCATCTGTGGTTCATGCTTATAAAATTGTACACCACAATGATAATTGAGAGCCTTTTCGGATGATTCAGACTTTCTTACACTTTTTTTTTGTGATTTGCCACTTTTCTCTGGAGATGAGGGGGTTGACCTATGAAGATAGGTTGAGTAGTTTGGCATATACTCATTGGAGTTCAGAAAAATGAGAGGTGATCTTATCGAAACATATAAGATAATGAGAGGGCTCGACAAGGTGGATGCAGAGAGGATATTTCCACTTATAGGGGAAATTAAAACTAGGGGACAAAGTCTCAGAATAAGGAGCCGCCCATTTAAAACTGAGATGAAGAGGAATTTCTTCTCTCAGAGGGTTGTAAATCTATGGAATTCTTTGCCCCAGAGAGCTGTGGAGGCTGGGTCATTGAATATATTTAAGGCAGAGATAGACAGATTTTTGAGCGATAAGGGAATAAAGGGTTATGGGGAGTGGGCAGGGAAGTGGAGCTGAGTCCATGATCAGATCAGCCATGATCTTATTAAATGGCAGATCAGGCTCGAGGGGCCGTATGGCCTACTTCTGCTCCTATTTCTTATGTTCTTATGTACCCACCCAGTATAGCCAAGTACCAGCATACAGGACTCGCCCAGCACTGCAAAACATCAGGCCCCCACCTCAGTGCTACAAAGACTCAGCACCGCTGTTTGAAGGAGGAAAAACTTGCATTTATATAGCGCCTTTCATGACCACCTGACGCCTCAAAGCGCTTTACAGCCAAGGAAGTACTTTTGGAGTGTAGTCACTGTTGGAACTGCGTTCCCTAACCACTGACTCCATTCTTCTCCCTAGCATCAATCTGAGGGTGAACAAGACAGTACGCAACCTAAGTGTCATATTTGACCCTGAAATGAGTTTCCACCACATATCCGTGGCATTACTAAAACCACCATTTTTCACCTTCTTAACATTGCCTGCCTCTGCCCCTGTCTAAGCTCTTCTGCTGCTGAAACCCTCATTCATGCCTTTGTTACCTCTGGATTTGACTACTCCCACTCACTCCTGAATGTGGCCTCCCACATTCTACACTGCGTAAACTTCATCCAAAACTCAGCAGCCCATGTCCTAACTCACACCAAATCACGATCACCCATCACCCCTGTGCTTTCTGACCTACATTGGCTCCTGGTTAAACAATGCCTCGATTTCAAAATGCTCATCCTTGTTTACAAATCACTCTATGGTCTTGCCCCTCCCTATCTTTGAAATTTTTTTCAGCCTCACAATCCCACAAGATGTCTGCGCTCCTCAAATTCTGCCCTTTTGAACATCCCTCATTATAACTGTTCAATCATCGGTGGCCGTACCTTCAGCTGTTTGGGGCCTAAGCTCTGGAACTCCGTGCCTAAACCTCTCTGCCTCGCTACCTGTCTTTTCTCCTTAAGACGCTCCTTAAAACCTGCCTTTTTAATCAAGCTTTTGGTTGTCTGCCTTAATTTTTTCTTTTGTGGCTCGGTGTCAAATTTACCTGCTTTGCCTTGTTAACATTGCTGTGAAGCACCTTGGGATGTTTTACTACGTTAAAGGCGCTATATAAATAAAAGTTATTATTATTATTATTCCTGCCAGACATCAGGAGGCCCACTTCAAAGCTGCCAAAATCCCAGAATAACCCCTTGTTATTATTAGATTACAGGACGCCTCTCCCCAACTCACCCCCATGCTGAAAACCCTCTACCTTTTCCTAATCTACTCCATTTCCTTTAGTTCTTTCCTTTGTTGGCCCCTCCCCCATGCCTTTTTACCATTAGAGCTACTTGCAAATTCTTTTGCTTTTCTGATGCCTGTTCATTGCCCGACTGAGATTACATCAACTAATAGTTCCTGCTTTTCCATTAAACAGTTCACAGATCATTCAGCGTATTAATGTTGTCTCTGTGATTGAAGTATCTTGTACTTTCCCCTCTTTGTTTCTCCAATGTGATTGAAATTGTTGCTTGTTTATCTTTTGAGTTTACAAATCCAGGTTCGTGTTGAATAGAGACATTGATCTGATTATAAATATTGATCTGTGTCTCTCCAGTTATGGATCCAGGGTTGTAATGCTTTTTGGTAATAATTGTGATCAGGGAGTAGTTAAAGGGATTCTGTTCTGGTGCTGAATTTAATGGTTTGCATGAATTCTTATCTAAAGTCCTGCATACATACAATGTGGTTGATTCTTAACTGCCCTCTGAAATAGCCTAGCAAGCCATTCAAGAGCAATTAGGGTTGGGCAATAAATGCTGGCCTTGCCAGCGACGCCTACATCCCATGAACGAGTAAAACAAACACACCAATAAGAAAGCATATGGTCACAATATGGGTATAAATCACACTAAGGTATAAGCTGCTAACATGAAACCAGTGCGAACAGTTAATATTGGTCGAAAGAAAGAAATGAAAGGAAAGGAAAGAAAGAATCAGAAGGTTGTGGGTTCAAGTCCCACTCCAGAGACTTGAGCACACAATCTAGGCTGACACTTCAGTGCAACATTGAGAAAGTGCTGCACTGTTGGGGTTGCCGCCTTTCAGATGAGACGTTAAACTGAGGCCCCGTCTGTCCTGTTAGGTGAATGGAAAAGTTCCCATGGCACTATTCGAAGAAGAGCAGGGGAATTCTCCCCAGTGTCCTGACCAATATTTGTCCCTCAACCAACACCACTGAAACAGTCTGGTCATGATCTTATTGCTGTTTGAGAGAACTTGCTGTGTGCAAATTAACTGCCACGTTTCCTACTTTAAAACAGTGACTACGCTTCACAAGCACTTCATTAACTGTAAAGTGCTTTGGGATATCCTGAGGTCGTGAAAGGCACTATACACATGCAAGTCATTCTTTATTTACTGTTACTTCCCTGATGAAAACAATAAAATCAAGGTGTTTATTTAGTGAAAGTAACACTACAGATCTTAAAGCATCATGAGGCCTTAGTAAAACTTGGACTTCCTGAATATTCACTGTCATCCTCATGGTGCTTTTGTATGTTAAGAATTATAGGGCATTCAATAAGAAAAGAAAATGATTCAAAGCTGGGAATAACTATAGTGGAAGCAATCCCAGCAAGCCTGTTGTAAAAGAAGCTCTTTGTGTGAACAAAATTATAGTGACTATTGATTCAGTGACAGTGGAGTTGTAGACTGTAATAATCATTTTGCAGACTTGAAAAAAAATGTCATTACATTGCCCCTGCAACTTTCAAGTAGGGGAAGTGATATAGCCATTAATTAATGTTGCCTTTTAAGTTGTTTTCCTGAAACAACATTAAATGCACAAAAAAACACCCATTAGAAGTTGGTACAGTTGCTGATTTAGTAACATTATGATTGGGCATTAGCCTAATCTCATCATGCATAATTTCTGTAATGCAACGGCTGTTTTGTGCCATTGTTTATTTGCACGTAATTTAGTATCAGTACTATATGGACAGTATGGAGAGGTCCGATACTGCAATTTGCGGTTGATGAAAAAGAGCAGGTCCTAGCTTAAATGTTATCTGAGCTATTTAATATTTGATCATATGTCTAAAATTACACTGGAAAACACAAAACAACAAGTGATGCAAATGTGCAACAGCCTCTTCCTCCAAAAGGAATTGTTTTTTTTTCATTTTTGTTCCATTCTTTATTTCGCCAAGGAGCCCAATGTTATCTATGATAAAGCTATCTCTTCAGTGGAGAAATTAATTTTTCTTTATATTTAATCAGACACCTTTGCTCTCATTGGTGCTGCACATATTGCCATTCATTTTTTTAGGAGGATTTAAAGGACACCCCTTTACATGCTTAATTCACAAGCAACTTGCATGCTCCTCCACAAGACCTAGCACATATTTTCTGTGCCGGGGACTAATGGTGTTCAGTTTTCTGAAATTCTAACCTTAAAAACCTTTGTAAAAGATCTCTGCAAACAGTAAATTTGGTGTTCCGTGATTGGTTTTTGGAATCGTATCTCTGCATCTGTCTGTCTCTCTCTTTGTGTCTCACAAGTATCAGTAATGAGAATGATTACATTTTGCAATGATTAATAAAATGCACGATAACCAAGTGATAATTAGAAGCTTTGTTTGTATTCAAAATTCAATATTTTTTAGAAAAATAATTCAAATTATGATGAGGACATGCATCTCTCTTTCTTTCCTTTTCTCTGTGTTTCTTGTCTCTCTCTCTCTCCCTCCCTTCCTTTGATTTTCTTCCTTGGTCTCACAGGTGTCAATAGTTGGAATGCTGATATTTTCTAACCATGAATAATAAACAGCTAATAATTAGAAGTGCTTTTTGCTTCCAAAATTCAATTGATTTGTATTTTTATTAATCAAAAAAGATTTTAAATTAGGATGTGAAAAGCTGCTGTGTACTTCTCAGCTTAATAGGATTTCTAGAGTATAATTCTAACAGCAGTTAAAATCACAACAGTTGCACAAGTACCGTCTGCCATGTTTTTCTCTTGTTATGTTTCTCCCTCCCACATGCACAGACAGCCTTTGCATTTAAGTAAAATATTCATTGAGCCAAAAATTGCGGCCTCTCCGGGTGTGTACAATGTGCGCACGCAGCCAAAGAGGCCTCACAAATGCCGGTTCTCGGGGCGCGATGCGCATGCGCCAAGGACCGGCTTTTGCAATCTGTCAAAATTTCTAATGACAGATCGCATGCATCTCCGGGAAGGACATCCGCAGGGCAGAGATTGGGCTAATTGCCAACTCTTGCCCAGCGAATGACCTTCAAACTCTGACGCCTGGTAAAAGCAGGTGTAGAGCTTACTTTTACCAGCGTAAGAGCTTTCAAACATAGAAAATTAAATTTAATCACTCATTTTTATATTAAAAACCCTGTACATTAGGTAAGTTTACTTTTAACCCTATTAATACTCGTTAAAAAAAAATTCTAAAAAGTATTTTTTTTCTAAAACATTTAATTACATTCAATTTCAATTAATTTTAAATATGTGATGTGTTTTTTTTAATTTATTGTGCTATATTTCTTGTTTTTATGGGGTATTCTCATTGATAGTAATGGGAGCTCCTACAGAGTTCCCATTATTATCAATGAGAATGCTACATAGTGATTAGTGGTCCAGGCCCACGTGATCCCAGGTTACAAATACATACCTAAAAGACATGTTCCTGTAAGCTGTGCAGTGAATGAAGGCCTCCGACCGGAATCCTACGTTCCTCTGGGACCACCAGGTATTTGTGTAAGGAAATTTCGGGTCGGAGGCGTTCGCCCGAAGGAAGCCTCCGGCTGCAATTTCCCCCCCCAATATATATTTCACCTGAGTAAAGCTTTTAAAATTTTTCCTCCAGCTTTAAAAAAAATAGTTTTGAAAAACAACTAAACAGGTTTTATTAGAGACTGAGAAAAGCATTCTATCATTCAGCTGGCTTATAGGTTACTGATGCATTCTGAGAAATTGCGACACTATGCTTGATTTGACTGCAGGACCTGCCTCAGCTAAAAGAGCCACCACACTGGGCAAAAATATCTTGTACAAACCCAAGCTTGTGGGAGACGCTGTGACCGCTAACTAAGATATTTAATGAAGGAACTAAATGGCATAAAAAGATAATTCAGTGGATACATTTAAGCATGCTGTTGTGAAGTATGTATTATTTTGAAATTTATTTATAACCATATTCCGAATATAAGAAATTTCAGTTAGTGAGAGTAAAAATGTTGGACGATTTTGTTTTCAAAAAGCACTCTGACTGATGCAATTGCTTCACCAATGAACGATGACAGCAATGGTGTGTTCCTATTCAGTTTGACCATTATAAATGTTGACACGGGCTGGATTTTCACCGACATTGTGACTGGGTTTTTGACCCTCTGCGGCGAAAACGGCCAGCGGGATCCTCAGACACTTTCATGTACCACCGGGGAGAGGTGCACCGACGTGAAATGAAGTGCAATGCTGTGGATTGCATTACCGTCATACTTGCAGCTCTCTCTGGACCGTTACACCACGCCCAGAATACCGATAGGGTCAAACCTGTCGGTGCAGTCCTACCAGAAACGATAAAAATGAAGACCTGCAAAAAGGTAAGTTAAAGTTTTGAATTTTTAATTATTTTTCAGCGATTTAGTAGGTAAGGATTTTTTGAATGTTTTGTGAATGTTTCTTGAATGTTTTTTGCAATTTTTTTCACCCCTCCCAAGGCCTCACCCGCAACGCTACCGGCCCCTGACTTAAGTTGCCAAAATTCATGGTTTGCGCCACGAATCCTTGTGCAACACTGACTTTACCGATAAGGCCGAAAGTTAGGCCTAAAAAAGGTATTGCAGCGAAAACGGTAATTTTGGCGTAAAACTACCGTTTTGGCCGAAAACTGAAAAATGTTTGTAGATAATAAAGTTTGTAGACAGAAAGTTCACACGTACAATTTTTTAAAATAGGATTCACATATATATGAATATAATAGCACAAAGTCAACATCTTATCAGTGAATAAATCACTGTGTGCGACAAAATGGTTAAATTCATGCAGATGCAACATTGATGCATTACAAGTCTGGATATGCAAATTCATCAACCATTGAAATTGTGAAACAAATTCATTACCGCAGTTATGTGGGCAAAGCATGAGTGACAGGAGCTTAAACAAAATAAATTGAACCATGGAGTAGCATCTGGAATCCTGAACTTTTTAATAGAGAATTAATATTGAGCACAAAATTAGAACTGTCTTGTCAATCAATAAAACAAGCGACACTACTGTCAATATTTTATGCTCATATTAATTGCATACAGTTAAAAACCTGCTGAACTCCAGTCCCAGTTATTGTAAGCCATTTGTATTTCCAATGAAACTGTCAAAAGGCCCTGGTAGAACAAACGATGTTATACAAATCTGTGCATTACTTTTAATATGCTTAACAAGGTTTCCTCTTAGATTTTCAAGTTGTTTAGTTTCCAAATGGCATTGGATACTAGGAAAGACTTCCTAATGTTAATTTTCAATTTGACAGAGGAAACCATTGCCATTGGACCCGTGCTTTCTTCTTTTATTGATTGTGTTGTTGGATTTTACTCTCAAGCAATGCTAATGTTCTTGGTTTAATATAGCAAGAATATTTATGGGCTGGATTTTCAGCTCGTTTCTGCCTCAGTTTTCACCCTGGAGGGGCAGCAATGGCGGCTCTTCCGGGTGAGCGGCCAGCTTCCAGCGACCCATCTGGATTTTCAGCATTACCGCCCGGAAGAGGCGAGCCAGTGTGCAATGCCCCTGATTGCTACAAGGGCTCGATTTTTGACTTCTGCCTGATCCGTAGCACTCCATAGAGCGCTGTGCTGGAAGTGTTCGAGTGTTCGAAGATCAGGCCCTCAAATCTGTCACCAAGCTCATGGTTTACAAGGCTGCAGTAATACCCGCCCTCCTGTATGGCTCAGAGACGTGGACCATATACAGTAGACACCTCAAAGCGCTGGAGAAATACCACCAACAATGTCTCTGCAAGATCCTGCAAATCCCCTGGGAGAACAGATGCACCAACATTAGTGTCATGGATGTAACCTTCATGTAACTGTAACCTTCTAAACAACACTGCATACTGTATACATAGAAACATAGAAACATAGAAAATAGGTGCAGGAGTAGGCCATTCGGCCCTTCTAGCCTGCACCGCCATTCAATGAGTTCATGGCTGAACATGCAACTTCAGTACCCCATTCCTGCTTTCTCACCATACCCCTTGATTCCCCTAGTAGTAAGGACTTCATCTAACTCCTTTTTGAATATATTTAGTGAATTGGCCTCAACAACTTTCTGTGGTAGAGAATTCCACAGGTTCACCACTCTCTGGGTGAAGAAATTCCTCCTCATCTCGGTCCTAAATGGCTTCCCCCTTATCCTTAGACTGTGTCCCCTGGTTCTGGACTTCCCCAACATTGGGAACATTCTTCCTGCATCTAACCTGTCTAACCCCGTCAGAATTTTAAACGTTTCTATGAGGTCCCCTCTCATTCTTCTGAACTCCAGTGAATACAAGCCCAGTTGATCCAGTCTTTCTTGATAGGTCAGTCCCGCCATCCCGGGAATCAGTCTGGTGAACCTTCGCTGCACTCCCTCAATAGCAAGAATGTCCTTCCTCAGGTTAGGAGACCAAAACTGTACACAATACTCCAGGTGTGGCCTCACCAAGGCCCTGTACAATTGTAGCAACACCTCCCTGCCCTTGTACTCAAATCCCCTCGCTATGAAGGCCAACATGCCATTTGCTTTCTTAACCGCCTGCTGTACCTGCATGCCAACCTTCAATGACTGATGTACCATGACACCCAGGTCTCTTTGCACCTGCCCTTTTCCTAATCTGTCACCATTCAGATAATAGTCTGTCTCTCTGTTTTTACCACCAAAGTGGATAACATCACATTTATCCACATTATACTTCATCTGCCATGCATTTGCCCACTCACCTAACCTATCCAAGTCGCTCTGCAGCCTCATAGAATCCTCCTTGCAGCTCACACTGCCACCCAACTTAGTGTCATCCGCAAATTTGGAGATACTACATTTAATCCCCTCGTCTAAATCATTAATGTACAGTGTAAACAGCTGGGGCCCCAGCACAGAACCTTGCGGTACCCCACTAGTCACTGCCTGCCATTCTGAAAAGTCCCCATTTACTCCTACTCTTTGCTTCCTGTCTGACAACCAGTTCTCAATCCATGTCAGCACACTACCCCCAATCCCATGTGCCTTAACTTTGCACATTAATCTCTTGTGTGGGACCTTGTCGAAAGCCTTCTGAAAGTCCAAATACACCACATCAACTGGTTCTCCCTTGTCCACTCTACTGGAAACATCCTCAAAAAATTCCAGAAGATTTGTCAAGCATGATTTCCCTTTCACAAATCCATGCTGACTTGGACCTATCATATTACCTCTTTCCAAATGCACTGCTATGACATCCTTAATAATTGATTCCATCATTTTACCCACTACCGATGTCAGGCTGACCGGTCTGTAATTCCCTGTTTTCTCTCTCCCTCCTTTTTTAAAAAGTGGGGTTACATTGGCTACCCTCCACTCCATAGGAACTGATCCAGAGTCAATGGAATGTTGGAAAATGACTGTCAATGCATCCACTATTTCCAAGGCCACCTCCTTCAGTACTCTGGGATGCAGTCCATCAGGCCCTGGGGATTTATCGGCCTTCAATCCCATCAATTTCCCCAACACAATTTCCCAACTAATAAGGATTTCCCTCAGTTCCTCCTCCTTACTAGACCCTCCGACCCCTTTTATATCCGGAAGGTTGTTTGTGTCCTCCTCAGTGAATACCGAACCAAAGTACTTGTTCAATTGGTCCGCCATTTCTTTGTTCCCCGTTATGACTTCCCCTGATTCTGACTGCAGGGGACCTACGTTTGTCTTTACTAACCTTTTTCTCTTTACATATCTATAGAAACTTTTGCAATCCGTCTTAATGTTCCCTGCAAGCTTCTTCTCGTACTCCATTTTCCCTGCCCTAATCAAACCCTTTGTCCTCCTCTGCTGAGTTCTAAATTTCTCCCAGTCCCCGGGTTCTCTGCTATTTCTGGCCAATTTGTATGCCACTTCCTTGGCTTTAATGCTATCCCTGATTTCCCTTGATAGCCACGGTTGAGCCACCTTCCCTTTTTTATTTTTACGACAGACAGGAATGTACAATTGTTGTCGTTCATCCATGCGGTCTCTAAATGTCTGCCATTGCCCATCCACAGTCAACCCCTTCAGTATCATTCGCCAATCTATCCTAGCCAATTCACGCCTCATACCTTCAAAGTTACCCTTCTTTAAGTTCTGGACCATGGTCTCTGAATTAACTGTTTCATTCTCCATCCTAATGCAGAATTCCACCATATTATGGTCACTCTTCCCCAAGGGGCCTCGCACAACGAGATTGCTAATTAATCCTCTCTCATTACACAACACCCAGTCTAAGATGGCCTCCCCCCTAGTTGGTTCCTCGACATATTGGTCTAAAAAACCATCCCTTATGCACTCCAGGAAATCCTCCTCTACCGTATTGCTTCCAGTTTGGTTAACCCAATCTATGTGCATATTAAAGTCACCCATTATAACTGCTGCACCTTTATTGCACGCATCCCTAATTTCATGTTTGATGCCCTCCCCAACATCACTACTACTGTTTGGAGGTCTGTACACAACTCCCACTAACGTTTTTTGTCCTTTGGTATTCTGCAGCTCTACCCATATAGATTCCACATCATCCAAGCTAATGTCCTTCCGAACTATTGCCTTAATTTTCTCCTTAACCAGCAATGCTACCCCACCTCCTTTTCCTTTTATTCTATCTTTCCTGAATGTTGAATACCCCTGGATGTTGAGTTCCCAGCCCTGATCATCCTGGAGCCACGTCTCCGTAATCCCAATCACATCATATTTGTTAACATCTATTTGCACAGTTAATTCATCCACTTTATTGCGGATACTCCTTGCATTAAGACACAAAGCCTTCAGGCTTGTTCTTTTAACACCCTTTGTCCTTTTAGAATTTTGCTGTACAGTGGCCCTTTTTGTTCTTTGCCTTGGGTTTCTCTGCCCTCCACTTTTCCTCATCTCCTTTCTGACTTTTGCTTTTGCCTCCTTTTTGTTTCCCTCTGTCTCCCTGCATTGGTTCCCATCCCCCTGCCATATCAGTTTAAATCCTCCCCAACAGCACTAGCAAACACTCCCCCTAGGACATTGGTTCCGGTCCTGCCCAGGTGCAGACTGTCAGGTTTGTACTGGTCCCACCTCCCCCAGAACCGGTTCCAATGCCCCAGGAATTTGAATCCCTCCCTGTTGCACCACTGCTCAAGCCACCTAAGAAATGCACACCTTGACCACAGCGGGTGAACTTGTGGGAGACACTCCTCACCTGGTCATCCATGTATATAAAGGGAGGTCCAACACAATGTCAAGACTTCTTGGTCCTGTGAATAAAGGTTCAGGTCACAGAGTAACCTTGTCTGCAGAATGTGCCTCGTGTGAATTTATAGTCATGTGTAAGGACATTACATTTGGCGATGAGAAACGGGAATCAACGACTCAAGAGAATGGCCGCCGGTAGCACAGAGGAGCGGTACTGTGTTGGTGAGGACTGGGACGATTTCATTGAGAGGCTCCAGCAGAACTTTGTCACGAAGGACTGACTGGGAGATGCAGCGGCTGACAAGCGAAGGGCGCATCTACTGACCAGCTGTGGACCTAAGACGTACACATTGATGAAAGACCTGCTCGCACCTGAGAAACCGGCGGATCAAACTTTGAAGAGCTCAGCAAACTGATCGGTGAGCAGTATACACATGGCCCGACACTGATTCTATACACACCGACGTCAGAAAAGACAGTGCATACCGGACTTCGTTGCGGACCTTCGGCGCTTGGCCAGCCTGTGTAAGTTCACAGACGCCTGCAGGGGGGAGAGGTTACGGGATTTCTGTATTGAGGGAATTGATCATACCGGGATTTTCATAAAGCTAATTGAGACCAAGAACTTGACCTTGGAAGTGGCGGCGTTGATGGCTCAGACCTTCATGGCGGGGGAGGAGGAAACCAAGATAATATACGCGCACAACTCTGCTTCCAACATGGCGATGGATCAGGGAGTTAACATTGTAAACATGACTCAGAAGTCCTCAGGCAGGCAAGGGAAATTCCACACCACCCAGGCAGCAACAGACTCTAGAGTGGGTCCTCAACAGAGACAGTGGCAGGTTGAACGGACATTTACGCCATCACGGTGGACAATGCATCCCGGGATGGGGTCATTGACACCCATTAACAGAGTGCTCAAGAGTAATCAAAGAGACAATCAGAGAGGAATGCCTGGTAACAGCCCTTTTGTTCACAACGATCTCAGCTCATGCCGATAAATCCCCAGGGCCTGATGGACTGCATCCCAGAGTACTTAAGGAGGTGGCCTTGGAAATAGCAGATGCATTGACAGTCATTTTCCAACATTCCATAGACTCTGGATCAGTTCCTATGGAGTGGAGGGTAGCCAATGTAACCCCACTTTTTAAAAAAGGAGGGAGAGAGAAAACAGGGAATTATAGACCGGTCAGCCTAACATCAGTAGCGGGTAAAATGATGGAATCAATTATTAAGGATGTCATAGCAGCGTATTTGGAAAGAGGTGACATGATAGGTCCAAGTCAGCATGGATTTGTGAAAGGGAAATCATGCTTGACAAATCTTCTGGAATTTTTTGAGGATGTTTCCTGCAGAGTGGACAAGGGAGAACCAGTTGATGTGGTGTATTTGGACTTTCAGAAGGCTTTCGACAAGGTCCCACACAAGAGATTAATGTGCAAAGTTAAAGCACATGGGGTTGGGGGTAGTGTGCTGACGTGAATTGAGAATTGGTTGTCAGACAGGAAACAAAGAGTAGGAGTAAATGGGTACTTTTTAGAATGGCAGGCAGTGACTAGTGGGGTACCGCAAGGTTCTGTGCTGGGGCCCCAGCTGTTTACATTGTACATTAATGATTTAGACGAGGGGATTAAATGTAGTATCTCCAAATTTGCGGATGACACTAAGTTGGGTGGCAGTGTGAGCTGCGAGGAGGATGCTATGAGGCTGCAGAGTGACTTGGATAGGTTAGGTGAGTGGGCAAATGCATGGCAGATGAAGTATAATGTGGATAAATGTGAGGTTATCCACTTTGGTGGTAAAAACAGAGAGACAGGCCATTATCTGAATGGTGACAGATTAGGAAAAGGGGAGGTGCAACGAGACCTGGGTGTCATGGTACATCAGTCATTGAAGTTTGGCATGCAGGTACAGCAGGCGGTTAAGAAAGCAAATGGCATGTTGGCCTTCATAGCGAGGGGATTTGAGTACAGGGGCAGGGGGGTGTTACTACAGTTGTACAGGGCCTTGGTGAGGCCACACCTTGGGTATTGTGCACAGTTTTGGTCTCCTAACTTGAGGAAGGACTTTTTTGCTATTGAGGGAGTGCAGCGAAGGTTCACCAGACTGATTCCCGGGATGGCGGGACTTACATATCAAGAAAGACTGGATCAACTGGGCTTGTATTCACTGGAGTTCAGAAGAATGAGAGGGGATCTCATAGAAACGTTTAAAATTCTGATGGGTTTAGACAGGTTAGTTGCAGGAAGAATGTTCCCAATGTTGGGGAAGTCCAGAGCCAGGGGTCACAGTCTAAGGATAAGGGGTAAGCCATTTTGGACCGAGATGAGGAGAAACTTCTTCACCCAGAGAGTGGTGAACCTGTGGAATTCTCCACCACAGAAAGATGTTGAGGCCAATTCACTAAATATATTCAAAAAGGAGTTAGATGTAGTCCTTACTACTAGGTGGATCAAGGGGTATCGCGGGAAAGCAGGAATGGGGTACTGAAGTTGCATGTTCAGCCATGAACTCATTGAATGGCGGTGCAGGCTCGAAGGGCCGAATGGCCTACTCCTGCACCTATTTTCTATGTTCTATGTTTCTATGGAGGTGCAGGGGCAGACATGCTGCAAAATAGGTTTCAACAATTTATCTGTAGAAATTGTAACTTCAGCGGACATTTATCCAGAATGTGCAGGAAGCCCGCAGCGAGGCTAATTTACGAGGCAGATGAACCAGATGAGGGATCTGCAAGGCAGGTTGATGTTTGGGACAAAGCAATGGATGCTGAAGTTCAGCGGGTTCATGTGGAAAACATCCTCAGCTCATATACCAAAACGTCACCTATGATGATGAAAGTCCTATTAAACGGCATCCCGGTACGCATGGAGCTGGACACAGGGGCCAACCAGTCACTTATGAGTCTCCAACAATTCGAGAATCTATGGCCACTCAGAGCTAGCAGACCCAAACTAGAACGCATTGACACGCAATTACGGACATACACCAAAGAGATCATCCCAGTGCTAGGCAGTGCAATGTTGGTGGTCACACATAATGGATCAGAGAACATCTGCCACTCTGGATTGTCCCGGGAAATGGTCCCGCGCTTTTGTGGAGGAGCTGGCTGGCCGAGATGAACTGGAAATGAGGGGGATGTGCACGCCATTTCATCTGTAGAGCGAAGTTCGTGCTCACAGGTCCTACAGAAATTTGAGTCACCATTTCAACCTGGTGTCAGGACTTTCAAATGTACCAAAGTAGTGATACACATCACCCCGTACGCCAGACCAGTGCACCACGAAGCCAGAGCTGTGCCGTATGTGATGCGGGAGAAAATTGAGAGTGAGTTGGACAGGTTGCTAAGAGAGGGCATAATTTCGCCCGTTGAATTCAGTGACTGGGCAAGCCCCATCGTGCCTGTCCTAAAAACGAATGGCTCAGTCAGGATCTGTGGTGACTACAAGGCCACTATCAACCGAGTGTCACTACAAGACCAATACCCGCTTCTGAGAGCGGAGAATGTTTTTGCCACGGTGGCAGGCGGCAAGCTGTTCACCAAGTTCGACCTCACTTCAGCCTACATGACCCAGGAACTGGCCGAAGAATCCAAGCTACTGACCACTATCACCACGCACAAGGGGCTATTTGTCGACAACAAGTGTCCGTTTGGCATCGATCAGCGGCCGCTATCTTTCAAAGGAACATGAAAAGTCTGCTCAAATCCATCCCTGGAACAATCGCATTTCAGGATGACATCCTTATCACGGGTCGAGACACCAAGGAACACCTCCACAACCTGGAGGAGGTGCTACGCTGACTGGACCGGGTAGGCCTGCGACTAAAGAAGTCCAAGTGTGTGTTTTTGGCCCCAGAGGTCGAGTGTTTGGGCAGTAGGGTTGCCGCAGACAGGATCCAGCCTACCGAATCCAAAACGGAGGCGATTCATCGTGCGCCCAGTCCCGGCAACACGTCGGAGTTGCGTTCATTTCTGGGACTCTTGAACTATTTCTGGAACTTTCTGCCGAACTTAAGCACATTGTTGGAGCCGCTACATGTGCTCCTGCATAAGGGTTGCGATTGATTTTGCGGGGACTGTCAGGAACGGGCTTTCAATCGGGTGTGGAACCTGCTTTGTTCTAATAAGCTGCAACCTCTGTAAGAAATTGGTTTTGACATGTGATGCATCATCCTATGGGGTTAGGTACGTGTTGCAGCAGAGTAATGATGAGGGCCAACTCCAACCTGTAGCTTATGCCTCCAGGTCTCTCTCCCAAGCAGAACGGGGATATGGGATGGTTGAAAAGGAAGCACTCGCATGTGTCTACGGGGTGAAAAAGATGCACCAGTACCTTTTTGGCAGAAGATTCGAGTTAAAAACGGACCACAAGCCGTTAACATCCCTGTTGTCAGATAGCAAAGCTGTCAATGCCAATGCGTCAGCTCGCATACAGCGATGGGCTCTCACGCTGGCTGCGTATGACTACACCATACGGCACCGGCCAGGCACCGAAAATTGCGCTGACGCGCTCAGCAAGCTTCCACTGGCCACCACTGAGGGGGCAGCGGAGCAAAGCGCTGAGATGGTCATGGCCGTTGAAGGCTTTGACAGCGCAGGCTCCCCCATCACAGCCCGCCAGATCAAAATCTGGATCAACAGAGATCCCCTCCTATCCTTGATTAAGAAATGTGTCCTGACTGGGGATTGGGCGCCCGGACTCGGAGCATGTCCCGAGGAGGTCAGACCGTTTCACAGACGGATGGATGAGCTCTCCATCCAAGCCGATTGCCTACGATGGGGCAGCTGGGTAGTCATGCCCCAGAAGGGAAGGGAAGCATTCATCAGGGAACTCCACAGCGAGCACCCAGGCATCGTGCTAATGAAGGCCATTGCCCGATCACATGTATGGTGACCGGGAATTGACTCAGACCTGGAACACTGTGTTCGCAGGTGCACGACATGTGCCCAGCTGGGCAATGCCCCCAGGGAGGCCCCACTCAGCCTGTGGCCCTGGCCCACCAAGCCATGGTCATGTATTCACATAGACTATGCGGGCCCGTTCATGGGGAAAATGTCCCTCATTGTTGTTGATGCGTATTCGAAATGGATCGAGTGCATCATATTGAATTCGTGCACGATATCCCCCACTGTGTAGAGTCTGCGTGCAGTCTTTGCGATCCACGGCTTGCGACAACGGTCCGTGTTTCACTCGCTATGAATTCCGGGAGTTCATGTCGGGTAATGGCATCAAACATGTCAGGACGGCACCGTTCAAGCCGGCTTCCAATGGCCAGGCGGAACCTGTGGTCCAAATCATAAAACAGGGCATGCTCTGGATTCAAGGACCCTCCCTTCAATGCCGTCTATCGCGCCTCCTGCTGGCCTATAGGTCCCGACCGCATTCGTTCACGGGAGTCCCGCCCGCGGAACTACTCATGAAACGTACACTTAAAACTCGGCTGTCCCTCATTCATCCTGTCCTGTCAGACATTGTTGAGAGGAAGCGCCAGTCCCAAAATGAGTGCCATGACCGTAACTCAAAGGGGAGATGTATAGAAATCGTTGACCCTGTATTTGTTCTCAATCATGCTTTGGGGCCCAAGTGGCTTAAGGGTACTGTAATTGGCAAAGAGGGGAATAGGGTCATAGTGGTCAGACTTAACAATGGACAGATATGCTGCAAGCATCTGGATCAAGTAAAAAAAAGGTACAGCATGGACACTGAGGAATCTGAGGAAGATCATGAGATGTTGCCCACACCACCGCCAGTGAACGAGCAACAAGAACATTCAGCAGCATGCATAGTCCCTGCGGCCAGCTCGGACAAGCCGGAATCACCACAGGTGACAGAGACGCATGACAACGCTCAACAACCAGAGCCCCAACTGCGGCGTTCCACGAGAGAGCATCGACCGCCTGAAAGATATAATCTTTGACCCCATAAGACGTTGGGGGGGGGGGGGGGAGAGGTGATGTCATGTATGTAACCTTCATGTAACTGTAACCTTTATAACAACACTGCATACTGTATACACCTAAGAAATGCACACCTTGACCAAAGGGGGTGAACTTGTGGGAGACACTCCTCACCTGGTCATCCAGGTATATAAAGAGAGATCCCACGCAGGGTCAAGACTTCTTGGTCCTGTGAATAAAGGTTCAGGTCACAGAGTGACCTTGTCTGCAGAATGTGCCTTGTGTGAATTTATGTGTAAGGACATTACAATTAGTGTCCTCGATCAGGCCAACATCCCCAGCATCGAAGCACTGACCACATCGACCAGCTCCACTGGGTGGGCCACATTGTTCGCATCCCTGACACAAGACTCCCAAAGCAAGCGCTCTACTCGGAACTCCTGCACGGCAAGCAAGCCCAAGGTGGGCAGAGGAAATGTTTCAAGGACACCCTCAAAGCCTCCTTGATAAAATGCAACATCCCCACCGATACCTGGAAGTCCCTGGCCAAAGACCGCCTTAAATAGAGGAAGTGCATCCGGGAAGGCGCCGAGAGCATGCAGAAACCAAGCACAGGCAGCGGAAGGAGCGTGCGGCAAACCAGTCCCACCCATACCTTCCCTCAACGACTATCTGTCCCACCTGTGACAGAGACTGTAATTGCCGTATTGGACTGTTCAGTCACCTTAGAACTCACTTTTAGAGTGGAAGCATTCTTCCTCGATTTCGAGGGACTGCCTATGATGATGAGCACTCCGTAGAGCGCCATGCTAGGACCACCTGCGAAAGCAGACGATTTAATCTGTAGCGGCTGCAGTGAGGTAAGTAATATCAACCTCAGGTAAGGGTGACTGTTTTTTATTTTATTTTTTTGCGATTTATGTTGTGGTGGCGTGAGTTATTTCTTGTGAATGTTTTTGGTGGGTTTGATCTGGGATTTCCCCCCCATCCCACCCCCCCGCCATCAAGGCCTCTCTTACAGCGCTATAAGGCCGGCTGTTTAGCTCAGGATTTTCGCATGCTCAGCCGGTCGAATTCCCTAAGAGAGGTGTGCAACGCCTCCCTTAGCGCTCCGCCCCAAATTCAGGGCCCAGCTGCCGAATTTTGCTTACTTAGGCACAAACTGTTCTCAGGCGCAAACTTTACAGCCCTTGCCGCCATTACTTCCCCGAAATGAGCAAAACCTAAAATCCAGCCCTTTGCGTTTCATGAGGAGGGTTACTTAGGTACGGATTAAGAGCTTTTTAAACAAAAACTCAGCTGAAATCACATGCAGTATCAAAAGGGTATCTTTAATGATATCGAAGAAACTGCAGCATTTGGATAATGAGCATTGGTGTGTCTATCTTCTCTAACACGTGTCTGTGTAAATCATAAGTGGAATTATTGTGTGGTGTTGAGGGCACCAAAGTAGTGTCACTGAAGACCAATCAGACTTTCAATTAATTAAATAAACACAGTTTGAGCAATAAAATCAACTGTGCAATAAAGAAAAGAATGAACTTGCATTTACACAATGCATTTCTAGACTTGATTATTCCAACACTCTCCTGACCAACCTTCTAAATTCCATAAATTTGTGCTCATCCAAAATTTTGTTCCCCATATCTTAACACGCTCCAAATCTCGTTCACCCATCTCCCCTGTGGTCGCTGACCTACATTGGCTCTCGGTCCGACAATGCCCCAATTTAAAAATCCTCATCCTCATTTTCAAATCCCTCCATGACCTCACCCCTCCTTAGCCCTGTAGCCTCCTCCAGCCCTCAAGCATTCAAAATCTCTACACTCTTCCAATTCTGGCCTTTTGTGCATCCCCGATTTTAATCGCTCCACCATTGGTGGCTATGCCTTCAGCTTCCTTGGCCCTAAGCTCTGGAATTCTTTCCCTAAACCTCTCCGCCTCTCAACCTCTCTCCTCTCTTTTAAGATGCCACTTAAAACTTACCTCTTTGATCAAGCTTTTGGTCATCTGTCCTGATATTTCCTTCTGTGGCTCGGTGTCAAAAAATAAATTCTATGGCTATTGCTCTTGTTAAGCGCCTTGAGACGTTTTACCACATTAAATACACTATTTAAGTGCAAGTTGTTATTATTTCACAAACAAAGAATGTCCCAAAGTGCTTTACAGCCAATGAAGTACTTTTGAAGCGTATTCACTGTTGTAATGTGGGGAAACATGGCAGCCAATTTGTGCACAGCAAGGTCCCAAAACAGAGATAATGACTAAATAATCTGTTTATTAGTGATGTTCGTTGAGGGATAAATATTGATTAGGCCATCAGGGATAACTCCCCTGCTTTTCTTCTAATAATGCCGTGGGATCTTTTATATCCACCTGAGAGGGCAGTTAGGGCCTCAGCTTAACATCTCAGCATTGCAGTGCTCACTCAGATATTTTCCAGGTTTTGGAAGGGTGGGTGGCAAACCTGCTGAGGTCCAATCATCGCATTGGCAGAAGCCTTTAAATAAGTATTCATAGCTCCCTGTGTGGTTTGGGCACTGTAAATTAGTCAGGGTGGAATTTCTGGTGCTGAACAGTTCAATAGGAACTGATGCTGTTAAAATTGAAAGGGGCACGGCAAGATTTACAAAATAACTTTTATAGTGGTAGCAATGTTATTGCAAAGGATGAAAGACAGACTTGTATTGATATAGCACCTCTTATGAACTCAGGAAGTCCCAAAGTATTTTACAGCTATTGAAGAACTTTTGGAGTTTAGTCACTGTTGTACCCTGGATCAGTTCCTATGGACTGGAGGGTTGCTAATGTAACACCACTTTTTAAAAAAGGAGGAAAAGAAAACGTGTAATTATAGACCAGTTAGTGGGGAAGTTGTTGGAATCAATCATTAAGGATGAAATAGCAGCACATTTGGAAAGCAGTGATAGCATTGGTCCAAGTCAGCATGGATTTATGAAGGGGAAATCATGTTTGACATATCTTCTAGAATTTTTTGAGGATGTAACGAGTAGAGTAGACAAGGGAGAACCAGTGGATGTGGTGTATTTGGACTTTCAAAAGGCTTTTGACAAGGTCCCACACAAGAGATTGGTGTGCAAAATCAAAGCACATGGTATTGGGGGTAATGTACTGATGTGAATAGAGAACTGGTTGGCAGAAAGGAAGCAGAGAGTCGGGATTAGCGGGTCCTTTTCAGAATGGCAGGCAGTGACTAGTGGAGTGCCACAGGGCTCAATGCTGGGACTCCAGCTCTTTATAATATATATTAATGATCTGGATGATGGAATTGAATGTAATATCTCCAAGTTTGCAGATGACACTAAACTGGGTGGTGGTGTGAGCTATGAGGAGGACGCTCAGAGGCTGCAGGGTGCTTTGGACAGGTTAGGTGAGTGGGCAAATACATGGCAGATGCAGTATAATGTGGATAAATGTGAGGTTATCCACTTTGGGGGCAAAAACACAAAGGCAGATTATTATCTGAATGGCGGCAGATTAGGAAAAGGGGAGGTGCAGCGAGACCTGGGTGTCATGATTCATCAGTTATTGAAGGTTGTCATGCAGGCGGTGAAGAAGGCAAATGGTATGTTGGCCTTCATAGCAAGGGGATTTGAGTATAGGAGCTGGGAAGTCTTACTGCAGTTGTACAGGGCCTTGGTGAGGCCCCACCTGGAATATTGTGTTCAGTTTTGGTCCCCTAATCTGAGGAAGGATGTTCTTGCCATTGAGAGAGTGCAGCGGAGGTTCACCAGACTGATTCCTGGGATGGCAGGACTGACATATGAGGAGAGACTGGATCGACTGGACCTGTATTCACTGGAGTTTAGAAGGATGAGAGGGGATCTAATAGAAACATATAAAATTCTGACAGGACTGGACAGCTTAGATGTAGGGAGAATGTTCCTGATGTTGGGGAAGTCCAGAACCAGGGGACATAGTTGTAGGATAAGGGGTAAGCCATTTAGGACTGAGATGAGGAGGAGCCTCTTCACTCAGAGAGTTGTTAACCTGTGGAAATCCCTACCGCATTGTTGATGCCAGTTCATTGGATATATTCAAGAGGGAGTTAGATATGGCCCTTGCGACTAAAGGGATCAAGGGGTACGGAGAGAAAGCAGGAACGGGGTACTGAAGGAATGATCAGCCATGATCTTATTGAATGGTGGTGCAGGCTCAAAGGGCCGAATGGCCTTATCCTGCACCTATTTTCTATGTTTCTATGTTTCTATGTAATGTAGGACACACGGCAGCCAGTTTATACACAGAAAGCTCCCACCAACAGCAATGTGATAATGACCAAATAATCTCTTTCAGTGATGTTGGTTGAGTCTAAATATTGGCCAGGAAACCGGTGATCAGTCCCTTGCTCGTCTTCAAAATAGCGGTATCTATTACGTCTACCTGAGAGATCAGGCGGGTTCTCGATTTAATGTCTCATCTGAAAGATGACACTTCCGACAGTGCAGCACTCCTTCAGTACTGCACTGGAGTGTCAGCCTAGATTTAGCACTCAAGTCTCTGGAGTGGGACTTGAACCCACAACCTTCTGACTCAGAGGCAAGAGTGCTCGGGGTGCTGAGGCCAATTACAGTGCCCCAACTAATATCCCAGCTGTGATATGCTATCTCAGCACCGTCTGGGAATCAAACTCAAGAATCTTGACAGTGTGGGTTAGTCCCGTACCACATAATACATTCACCAAGAAGCCATCAGTGGTTAAACAGTTCAGTTCTTCATTTCCAAAAGGTTTCTCTCCTGAGCAGGTCAGAAATTTCAATCAGCTTGTAGAAATTCTAATTTGTCCCCACAAGATTGGGTAAAGCAGCATAGTGGTTATGTTACTGGACTAGTAAACCAGAGATGCAGAAATATGAGTTTAAATCCCACCAAGACAACTGGGTATTTAAATTCAGTATATTAAATAAATCTTAAATTAAAAAGCTAGCATCAGTAATGGTGACCATGTGTTAGATTTTACACTTTTATGCAGATCTCCATTTTTGAAATTGGGCGTTACCGCGAGCGATATGAAATGGGCGGTAGCATTAAGTCTCTTTGACCTTCTGCCGTAAAGTGTCTCCGTCCTTAGCAACGGCATGGCAACGCTCGATTTCCGCGATTCAGGAGGTCAAGGGTCATCATGACATGCGCAGAAGAGGAGACAGAGAGAGAGGGAGCTGAGAGGGACTGAAAGCGTGTGTGGCTGTGGTGTGTGCTTGTTTGGCTGTTGTCGGAGGCACGCGGAAGATTCACCAGCAGCAAAAAGCCTCCTAAGCACCAATAACATAGTTGGCACTGAGATTTTGTCCAACAAATAATATATAACATGGAAGGGATGGAGGAGGCCCTGGAGCTGGTAGCCAGGAACACTGGTGGCAGAGGGCTCCCAGTGGTCCCGGAGCACGGCACTGCACCCCAAGGTGCCGCACCCCCATTGCCAACCACACATGAGAGCCAGGAGCAACATCTTGCTTCTGGTTCAGAGCACGTTCCCACCTCAGGACCGTTGTCTCCCATATCCATCCAAGCACTGGTTCGGCCGTCATCCTCCCCCCCCCCCCCCCCCCCCCCATGAAACATTGTCTGAGGAGCTCTTCGGCTAGGCGGCTTGGAGTCAGGAGGGGAAAGGGTAGAGGTGGGGACTAGAAGCGGGACCAGGGGGGGCGGGGGGGAGGGTTGTTTTTTACAGAAATACTGATGATTTCAGACAAATGTTCGGTTTAAATGTTTTTTATTTAACAAAACCTTGTTGCACATTGGCTCAGATAGCTGCACCGTTACACGCTGGTGATTCCTTAACATCAAAGAATATAATTACACAACTTCAATCAACTTAAACTTTAACTGTCACCAAGATGATGCCCACCATTGATGTATGACCTGCACACCCAGCGGTGTGTCAGCCTTGAAAATAACAGCAGCGTTTTTTCAGGCAAAGTACTCATTGATGAGTTCCTGACGTAAGGCCCTTGCAGCTATCATGCCACCACAAGCCCTTTCATGCAGTCTGTATGGGGGGCGGGGGCATGGCTTCAGAGTCTGCTTGATTGTCTGGGCCGATGTCAGCGTCCGCCTCCTCATCCTCCTCTTCCTCTCTGTGGTGAGGTGGACTGTCAGACTCTTCAGGCAATTCTTGTCCCCTCCTGATAGCCAAGTTGTGCAGCATGAAGCACACCACCACGAATTAAGCTACCTGCTCAGGGTGGTATTGAAGCTCACCTCCTGAGTGGTCCAGGCATCTAAAGTGCTGCTTAAGCACTCCAATGGTTTTCTCCACGATATTGCGAGTGGCTCTGTGGCTCTCGTTGTAACGCCTCTCGGCCTCGGTGTGGGTGTCACGCAGCGGGGTCATTAGCCAGGTGGTGAGGCTATATCCTTTGTCCCCAAGCATCCAGCATTGATCTTGTGGCTCATTATTAAACAAGTCAGATACAGTGTTCTCACGCAGGATTTGAGCATCATGGATGCTGTCCAGAAATTGAGCATTCACTGCCAGTATAATTTGCTGGTGGTTGACAATGAGTTAGACATTCAGGGAGTGGAATCCTTTGCTGTTCCTGAAAACCTCTGCATCCTGAAAAGATGCCTGCATCATGATGTGCGTACAATCTATTGCTCCCTGCACCTTGGGGAAGTTTGCAATTCTGGAGAATCCTAGAGCCCTCTCAGTCTGTGCCTCCCTGGTCATAGGGAAGCTGATCAAGTCCCTCCTGTGTGCGTACAGGGTTTCAGTGATCTGTCTAATGCAGCAATGTGTAGCATGCTGAGACAGACCGCAAATGTCACCAGCTGAGGCCTGAAAAGAACCCGACGTGTAGAACAACACTGCCACGGTGAGTTTGACCTCGACGGACAGTTCAGTACTGATGGTGCTGGCAGGCTGCAAATCTCCCCTTATGAGCTGGCATACCTCAGTGATAACCTCTTTGTGGAAGTGCAGTCTCCGAAGGCAGGTGGTGTTGGGAAAGATGAGGTAAGACCGCTTGTCCCTGTAACATCTGGTCCTTCTCATCAATCTGGCACGTCTTGCATTGGGCACATAATGCTGTGGAGCATACCTTCGGCCATCTTGAGTCTGTAGCATGTAATTGGTCATCAAGAGAGGGTGAGAAACGACAGGCCCCATTGCAATAGCTCTCTGTTTTCCACCGATTGGTCACAAACAATGAATGTCCCGACGAAGACACCTCTTAAATTCCAATCGTTCACCGTATGATAAAGATATTTGTACAGATGTTTACATCACCTCCAAAGACCTGCAGGGTACATCCGAACTCCTCCGAGGTTGAAGCAGAGCAGCCTTTTAAAGGATGCGATATGTGATGTAGAACATGGTGTCCATAACGCTGTGATTAGTTCCAGTTAGTTCCACTTTTTCCCGGCGTGTTTTTGGGCGAGCGATATTATGGCCGATATGTGTGCGAGGTGGTGAAAGTGACGCTGAGCGATCTCATGGCCGTTAGTTTCGGCAAATTTGATCTTTACGACAAAAAAAAGTGGGCAGCGGTATTATTGAATCACGGCGTTAATTCCGTGCGGAAACTAACGCTTGGTGATATTATGGGTGTTGATTTCGCCAGAATTTCGCTCGGCGATAAGTTTCTGAAAAATGCTCGTCAGTTTCCATTTTTGGCCAAATGGGCGATATATGGGCGTTATACGTTATTTCAGTGGTAAAATGGACATTAAGTGGGCGTTAAACATGCAAAAAAAGTGGAAAATCTAGCCCCATGAAACTACTGGATTGTTGTAAAAATCCTCATCGTTCTGTAGGGAAGGAAACCTGTCCTTACCCGGTCTGTCCTATATGTGACTCCAGACCCAAGGTAATGTCATCATCATGGGTGGTCCCTCGTATCAAGTAAATGGCCTAGCAAGTCACTCAATATACTCATCGTGGGAGTACCTTTACCTCATGGACTGCAGCAGTTCAAGAAGGCAACTCAAGGGCAATTAGGTATGGGCAATAAATGCTGGCCTTGCCAGCGACGCCACTGCCCATTCAAAAAAAATTAATATAAAAAAACAAACTGTCCTTGGTTCATTAGACACGGCTGGAGAATTTTTTTCCCCCCAACGAAATATTATTTTACATTGTAATATTCTCATGTTACAAAAGTGGTCAGGATTTCTTTGACTCTTCAGAGTAAACGAAAATTGAGATAAATTGTTGGTTGAAGGATTTATGAGATGGCTCTCTATGGGAGTCACGATTATAAAATGACACATTCAGCTGTATGATGTGAGCCTGTCTGCTTCAATCACAGTTTCATTAAATACAAAGCAAACCTGTGTGTTACCACTGATGAAAGTTAAGAATGTTCATATGAATAAGCACTTGGTGAACAAACTCTCAAGTGCCACTTGAACTCCATTTAGCTCCATATTATGGGGCACAGGGCTTGAACACAAACTACCTCAGTGTTCATGTTAAAAGAGAGGGTAACGACAGAAGGGGATCATTTGTATCTCAAGTGCTCACTCCTTTCCATGATATGCAGTGCGTAGTTTAAAATATTTGGGGTGAAATTCCTATTTAATAATAAATAGGAGAATTATCAATTTTTTATATTTGTTAATCACAAGCCACCAATGAAAATGTTACAACCTTCGATCGTCTCTTGGTTACATTGATGCTGTTCACACCTGGAAATGGCCCTGAGCATCTTGCATTCAGGAGTGTGCCCATACTTCCCAATATGTAATCACAGGACACTATAGACACGTTTATTTTTTGATAAAGTTATCTAACAGACAAATTACACTCCTCTTGTTACCGACAGGCAAGATTTCCTGTTAAATCTTATGTCCCTTGCTGACCATTTTATTCCAAGAGCTGCACTGAGGCCAGTGAAGAAACTAGAGATCACATCCATCTTGAATAATGGAGAACTACATTGTGTTATGCACACAACATCAATAGAAGATACAATAATGCGAGATTGTGCCAATTCAGACCAGAGACACTCTGAGTTAACCAATGTAAATATCCCAAAGAGACAATTCTTTGTTGCTAATTTAAGATGCCATAAAAATTTCTGTTTGATTTTACATTGGTTTAATCTGTGATATCTGCACGTCACAAATTAAATACATTTTTAAGTGTTCTTAATGTTTGCTTTTGCTGTTTCCAGAAATATGGATCAGCATGGGTTTTTATCTGTTTTTTGCCTCTCCCAGGAAATCACATGGCTCCGGTGGGGGTGGAGTGTAGAATGTTTCAGTATAAGGGGTGTCGCAGTTGTGTGAGGCGGACTGGTTGGGCTGGGTGCTCTTTGCCTTTCCGTCATTGTTCTAGGTTTATATGTAACCTTTAGGGCTGCTGACCAAGGGCCATGCGTCTTTTTGTCAGCTGGCGCGGACACAATGTGCCGAAATGGCTTCCTTCTGCGCTGTAAATTTCTACGTTTCTATGTTTCTATCAGTACCACCTTTAAAAACATAGGTAAATATGTATGCTTTGTTGAATTGTTGGTTTCATCATTGTGAGGGATATTTATGATAGGGAATAGAATTTTTTTCTCCAATTGCCATCCAATCTCACCATCAAGTATTCTTACTTTAGCTGCTGCTTGGAACAACTATTGGCCCTATCAGTTTGGCTGAGTCCAATTTCTCAACAAAGATCCTACTGGACAAATGTGAATTGTTCCATTTCCTAAGCAAAACTCGAACTCGAACTGAGATTGCAAATTTAGCATCAAATTATGTGGATGTTCTCTCCCTATGATTCTAAACACATTTCCAGCACAAGGAGACCTAACATACAGTGCCTCAAAGCTGATTTTTTTAATATAGAGGTACTGATGCTAAACACACCCAATGGAAGATTTTTCTTCACTGACCAACTCATTAAGATTTATCCAAGTAAGATAAAAGAACGCCTGTGTTTCATTATAGATGTGTATATAACTAATGCTTGTAGGCCTGAGGAACTAATTGAATGCCAACACAAGAGTGGGAGATTTGTAATTTATAAGAATAGGTTACAAGTTAGTTACAAGTTATGAAACCCTTCTATTGAAGCAGAGAACCAATGGGAACTATCCATCATATTTTGTTTAGTTTCATGTATGGGAGCAAATTTTCTGTGAATATCAGTATGGATTTTAACTCTGCAGCAATACATAAGTCTTCATCTGCCTTTAAATGCCAGGTGCGAATGTTCCCTCTAAGTTACGCATGTGCATGGGCTGGCAGCAACCTTGAAGGTAACATGCAGGCCACTCCTAAGCGCTCAAACACCGCCGCATAAAAAATTTAAAGGTATTGCACATTGAAAAAATTGGCCGTACACAACAACATTTTCGAGGGAGAATTTCCAAGTGCATCATTTTTTCACTCTCTGAGAGCTCTTGGAGTTAGAGATAATATATTAGCATGGATCGAGGATTGCTTAACGGGTAGAAAACAGAGAGTAGGAATAAATGGGCCATTTTTGGGATGACAGGGTGTCACGAGTGGAGAGCCGCAAAGATCAATGTTTGGACGTCAGCTATTTACAATCTATAGCAATGACTTAGATGAGGGCGCCAAGTGTAATGTATCAAGTTTGCTGACGATACAAAGCTAGGTGGGAAAAGTAAGCTGTGAGGAGGATGCAAAGAGGCTGCATAGTGATATCGACCAGTTAAGTGATTGGGCAAAAAGGTGGCAGATGGAGTAAAATATGGGGAAGTGTGAAATTATCCACTTTTGTAGGAAGAATGGAAGAACAGAATATTTATTTTTAAAGGTAAGAGACTAGTAAATGTTGGTAATCAGAGGGAATATTGAATTAGGAAGGAAAATGGTTTATTGCATGGGGGTTGCAGTATAAGAGTAAGGTGGGCCGAAATTGCCCCTCTCCTTAAGGCCTGTTACCACTACAAATTGGCGGCCACGCTGCAGAATGCAGTGGCCGCCAACTTTTCATGGAATGGCCGCTGCTAGCCCAATTGCCCTCCTGAGTTTTCCCGGCGGTGTCCCAATCTCTTCCCCCTACCACTCTGCTGTTACTGATCCGTGCTAAGCACATCATCACTGTGCGCACCGCTGATCTAACTGCCAAAACCTGTTTTTTCCCATTGGTCCAGTGAGGCTGTGGCCTTCTGCAATGGTGGTGCAGCTTCCCTTAAAGGGGAGGACGCACTGCCATTGCCGCCATGTTTTTTTTGTCGGCGGACTGCCACGTCGGCCCGGCAATTATGCCCCCGGGTTCAGCCATGCCGACAACAGGCAGCCTGGCACCCCCTCTGGGTGCTAGGCCACTGGCCCGGCCGAAACCCTCCGTGGTGGCCCAGTGGGCCAAAGTTTTAAAATCACGGATGCTCTCCCCTATCAGTGAAGGGGACAGCCGTGGTGACACGGCACTGTAATGACGTAATTGCGGCGGTCACTCCGCATCGGCCCCAACTCTCGCTGCTCAGGTGTTGCCGCTGCCCCATCTCTGCCCCTCAAGTGTTGTCACCACCCACATTAAGAGCGACTGTTGGAGCCAAGGAAAAAGAAAACAACAAAGAACCGAATGTTGCTCAAGAAGCAACCTGATTATAGCTGCGGTTACAAACCATTGAAATGGGGTGGCAGTGCCCCGTTTCGGGCGGAGGGCAATTTCTACCCCAGGAAGTCTTGCAGCAATTATATAGGGCTTTGGTGAGGCCACACCTGAAGTATTGTGTACAGTTTTGGTCTCCTTAACTAAGGAAGGATACACTTGCCTTAGAGGAGTGCAACGAAAGTTCACTATATTGATTCCTGGGATGAGAGGGCTATCCTATGAGGACAGATTAAGTACAATGGGCCTATATTCTCTTGAGTTTCGAAGAATGACAGGTAATCTTATTGCAACATAAAAAATACTTAGAGGGATTGACAGAGTAAATACTGAGAGGCTGTTTCCCCTGGCTGGAGAGGGCTGAGGATGGGATGAGGAGTTGGCCATTTCGGAGTGCGATGAGAAGAAATTTGTTCACTCAGAGGGTTGTGTATCTTTGGAATTCTCTACCACAGAGGGCTGTGGATGCTCAGTCGTTGAGTATATTCAAGACTGAGATCGATAGATTTTGGGGCATTCAGAGAATCAAGGGCTAACGGGATAGGTGAACGGTTGTTTTTCAGACTGGAGGGGTGGTGTTCCCCAGGGGTCGGTACTAGGACCGCTGCTTTTCTTGATTTATATTAATTACTTAGACTTAGGTGTACGGGGCACAATTTCAAAATTTGCAAATGACACAAAACTTGGAAGTATAGTGAACAGTCAGGAGGATAGTGATAGACTTCAAAAGCACATAGACAGGCTGGTGGAATGGGCGGACACGTGGCAGATGAAATTTAACGCAGAAAAGTGCGAAGTGATACATTTTAGTAGGAAAAATAAGGAGGGGCAATATAAACTAAAAGGTACAATTCTAAATGGGGTGCATGTTCAGAGAGACCTGGGTGTACATGTGCACAAATCGTTGAAGGTGGCAAGGCAGGTTGAGAAAGCGGTTAAAAAATGCATACGGGATCCTGGATTTCATAAATATTTTAAAATATATAATATTTTTTAAGAGGCACACAAAAGCAAGGAAATTATGATGAACCTATATAAAACACTGGTTTGGCCTTAACAAGAGTATTGTGTCCAATTCCGGGCACTGCACTTTAGGAAGGATGTGAAGGCCTTAGAGAGGGTGCAGAAAAGATTTACAAGAATGGTTTCAGGGACGAAGGACTTCAGTTACATGGTTTTACTGGAGAAGCTCGGGTTGTTCTCCTTAGTCCAGAGAAGTTTGAGAGGAGATTTGATAGAGGTGTTCAAAATCATGAGGGGTCTGGACAGACTAGATAGAGAGAAATTGTTCCCATTGGCAGATGGTTTGAGAACCAGAAAACACAGATTTAAGGTGATTGGCAGAAGAACCTGTTATGTCTTGGATAAAGAGTCAGGCTAGATACTGCAAGCTCAAAGTAAGGTGTGACCGTAGTCCTTTATTACAGATCTCAGAGTGCCTCTCCAGCCTGTGAGACCTCCTTATATACAGGTACTCCCAAGGGATTGTGGAATCCCATGGGACTCCAGGGGATAGACATGGTAATTACAGGTTTACATACATAACAGATCCAAAGGTGACATGAGGAAGAACTTTTTTACGCAACAAGTGTTTAGGATCAGGAATACACTGCCTAAAAGGATGGTGGAGGCAGATTCAATCGTGGCTTTCAAAAGGGAATTGGATAAGTAACTGAAGGACAAAATTTGCAGGGCTACGGGAAAAGGGTGGGGGAGTGGGTCAAGCTGAAGTGCTTTTGCACTCCTTCTGTGCTGCAAACATTCTGTGATTCTGTGATTCAAGGGCGAGAAAGTGGAGTTGATGTAAAAGTTTAGTCATGATCTTATTGAATGGCAGAGCAGGCTGAAGGGGCCATATGGCCTACTCCAGCTCCTATTTCTTATGTTCTTATGTAACTTATCACACAAATGCAAACTAAAATATATTTTGCTCCCGCAGATTAGAAATAAATGGGTAAAGGAGAACTGGGTGGAGCAGTGGTTTAGAGAGTGGGCTTGCACCTCTGGGTTCAAATTGAGCCTAGATTTATGGGAAGGAAGACTTCTAGTTGCAAATCTCACTCAGAGTGGCCATAAAATGGCTGGTGTGGGAAACTAAAAAAATGCCACATTGTGAAAGATCTTTAGAAGTCGGAGCTGGGACAGAGTAGAGGGAGTTTATTCAGCGGCTACCTGGGCTATGCCTTATCTGGGAGCACTTGATACTGAATGCCTAAAGTGGCAAATGTTTTGCAACTCGTACTAACATTTCATCACCTTAAACAACAGGGAATTCAGACACAATAGCACAAACGGATGGGAACTCGTGGTTCCTACGTACACAGAGACATGTGTGCGCATGCCAGGTATTATCGTGCTTTGTCACTAACCTACGGCCTTATAGTAATAATGTTGATGCCTTATTCGAAGTCTCAGCATGCATTTTCCTGTGTTGCAACATCTTTTTGTGTATGGTCCCAACCTGCAATAAAACAAAACACAATAGTATCTGATGAATGACTTGAAAGTCCACAAATCTCGGAGAGCCCTTTCAAATGTAAAACAATATAAGGAACTGATAAGGATGAAGAACAGCTAACAGGACCTATACTGTATAGCAGCTCCAAAGGATAAGATATAAAGGCCTTGTAAATTTACACCAAAATAAAGGAGTAATTTAAATAGATACTAAGATAGTCACCACAGCATCATAACAATTTAAATGATGCATCAAAAATGCAGATCACCCTCCAACCTTCATAACTACTTATTCACTTAAGTGATATCTTTATTCTGAACAACATAAATGTATTTGATACTGATGCAATCTATTTTGCTTTGTACTTGGATGGTTTGACGGCTGTAAGTAAATCGCAATTAAGCTATCAAAAAGTACCTTGAAGGATTTTAGATAAGGGTGTTTAAAAAACAGCCAAAAAAAAATCACAAAAGAACTTAACGGAAATTGGAGCAGCCGTTTCTAAACGTTCATTTGAACCTCTCAACCAAAACGAGTAATGTATGTATTATGTAGAAAATGTGCAGCAAAGCAAATTAAGTAAATTCAAGCTTCAGCAGATAAATGGAATTCTTTAAGGACAATTAAAGGATAATCTCTTAATTGTCATAGTTGTCTCCAAAAAGCACTTAAAACTGGAGAAGTGATTTAAAAAATATAATTTTAGCAGCTGCCAGAATTTCGCAGCCTGGATTATTCACCAGCTAAAGTCTTCAAATCAAAGTAACGCTGGCGACACAAATAAAGCGATCGGCTAAAGCAGGGGATTGGCATTATTGTTTCTACAAAAGAATGGAGACACATTCACCTAAACAGTGTTCCGTGTTGGTCACCTTCCCCAAGCCTAAAGAAGGGCAGGTTTACGGCTTAATTTGGGCCAACAGGTCACAAATAAAATTAAATCTCAGGAGGCAAGAGTGCTGCCACTGAGTCAAATTTACAGCGCAGAAAGAGGCCATTCCGGCCCATCGTGTCTGCGCTGGCCAACAAAGAGCCACACGGCCCTTGGTCAGCAGCCCTAAAGGTTACATATAAACCTATGAACAATAATGGAAAGGCAAAGAGCACCCAGCCCAACCAGTCTGCTTCACCACAACTGCGACACCCCTTATACAGAAACATTCTATACTCCACCCCAACCGGAGCCATGTGATCTCCTGGGAGAGGCAAAAACCAGATAAAAACCCAGGCCAATTTAGGGAGAAAAAAATCTGGGAAAATTCCTCTCCGACCCATCCAGGCGTTCAAAACTAGGCCAGGAGATCACCCTGGCTGTATTCTATTCTCTGCAATGCTTACCATTATATCTGCTCTGTCCAACAAAAGGTCGTCCAGTCTAATCCCAATTACCAGCTCTAGGTTACTGCACTTTAAGTGCCCATCCAACCATCTCTTAAAAGTGATGAGGGTTTCTGCATCCACCACTCTTCCAGGCAACGAGTTCCAGATCCCCACAACCCTCTGCATAAAGAAGCCCCCTCTCAAATCCCCTCTAAACCTTCCACCAACCACTTTAAAACTATGCCCCCTCATCATAGACCCCTCCACCATTCTAAATAGACCCTTACTATCCATCATGTCCATGCTCCTCAATATTTTGTACACCTCAATGAGGTCTCCTCTCAACCTCCTCTTTTCCAATGAGAACAACCGCAGCCTATCCAATCTGTCCTCATAACTAAGATTCTCCATTCCAGGCAGCATCCTAGTAAATCTCCTCTGCACCCTCTCTAGTGCAATCATGTCCTTCCTATAATACAGCGACCAGCACTGCACGCAATACTCCAGCTGTGGCCGAACCAAAGTATTATACAATTTAAGCATAACCTCCCTGCTCTTATATTCTATGCCTCGACCAATAAAGGCAAGCATTCCATATGCCTTCTTAACCACCTTATCCACCTGGCCTGCTACTTTCAGGGATCTGTGAACAAGCACTCCAAGGTCCCTTTTTTCATCTACACTATTGAGTGGCCTACCGCTTAATGTGTATACCCTTTCCTTATTAGTCCTCCCAAAGTGCATCACTTCACACTTCTCTGAATTAAATTCCATTTGCCACTGCTCTGCCCACCTGACCTGTAGATTGATATCCTCCTGCAGCCCATGACGTTCTTCTGCATTGTCAACCACACAGTCAATTTTAGTGTCGTCTGCAAACTTCTTAATCATACTCCCTATATTCAAATCTAAATTGTTCATATATACCTAAAAAAACGAGAGTCCCAGTACTGAGCCCTGCGGAACCCCACTGGAAACATCCTTCCAGTCACAAAAACATCCATCAATCATAATGCTTTGCTTCCTTCCTCCAAACCAATTTTGGATCCAACTTTGCCCTGTATCCCATGAGCTTTAACCTTCATGACCAGTCTACCATGTGAGACCTTATCAAAAGCTTTGCTAAAGTCCATATATACTACATCATATGCACTACCCTCATCGACCCTCTTGGTTACCTCCTCAAAAAATTCAATCAGGTTAGTCAAACACGATCTTCCCTTAACAAATCCATGCTGACTGTCTCTAATTAATCCTTGCCTTTCCAAATGCCGATTTATCCTGTCTTTCAGGATTTTTTCCAATAATTTTCCCACCACTGAGGTTAGGCTGACAGGCCTGTAATTACTCGGCCTGTCCCTTTCTCCCTTCTTAATCAAGGATACTACATTAGCAGTCCTCCAATCCTCCGGCACCATGCCCAGTTCCAAAGAGGACTGGAAAATGATGGTGAAGGCCTTTGCTATTTCCTCTTTTACTTCGCTCAATGGTTTAGGATGCATTTCATCTGGGCCTGGGGACTTATCTACTTTCAAAGCTGCTAAACCCCTTAATACTTCCTCTCTCATTATATTTATTTCATCCAGAATATCACACTCCTCCTCGATAGCTCTGTATCTGCATTGCCCCTTTCCTTTGTGAAAACAGATGCAAAGTAAACGTTAGGAACCCTCCCAACATCTTCTGCCTCCACACAAAGATTACCCTCAATGTGAATCTAAGTTTCCTGTAGCCCATAATTAAAAGCCAGGCATCAGGGAAGTGGTCATGGAATTACGGCGTACACAATTCCTGCAGACAGGGGCCAGTTATTTACTCAAGATTTACGTTGGCTTCTCAGCAATGCTGTTATACATCTGTAGTTGGATAGACCAGAGCCAGTCGCCAAAAAGGCTTACTCATGTAGAAAATTTTAGCAGTAATGGAACTCACACCGGGGGCCCTCTGATTTTTGAAAGGTCGAATCCTAACCAGTAGATCTCATGATGATTTCAATAAGCAGGAATATTTTGGTATCAAATAAAGTCAACTTGAAAATAGGATTATGTTGGGATATTTCATTACTTTGTTAAAGCACAATGTTGGTTGGAATTCTAGCCATTTGATTAAACAATCTAATATCCCTTCTGCAGCATCTGGACATATTGAATGGCCAGCATTACATGGAAAGTTTTTTGGGACTTAAATTAGTGCCAGTGCATCCCAGTGGCTGTGTGTCACAAATCAAAGCACAACCATTACATTATATGCTCTGCTGCTCCTCAGCGATACTGTAATTGAAAATCCTCAAAAGGATTAATATCAATGGTCAGAATCCATTGAGATCTTGAAACACATCAGTATTATGTCAAGACTCATTTATAGGGCAAGCAAAACTACTATTCACAGTTTGAATCCAGACTTGCAGTCAAGTCTTCTTTGTAATTTCCTTGCCTGTTGTCATTTCACGTTTCTTGTACTTTACATTTATATTACTCAAAATAGAGACTATTCTGTAACATGCTAGGCAGTAATATGTGTGATGTCCAGAAACAATGAGGCATATGTTCCTCTTTCTGTTGATTTGAACAAAAATAAAAGTAGATTTTTGTAAAATGATGAGCAGTCAGTAGAACAGGCTCTCCTAATTTTGCCACTATGCAGAGCTGCATTTCCATACTAAAACCTATTTTTAGTAGTTAGCCCACAACAGCAGCCATACCGTCCTTATTAAGCTGACTCCCAAAGGCAGTCCAAAACCATTAAATTCTGACCTGACTGAATCTGAGCGGCATCCAGTATGGTATTATCTGTCTTCTCCACGTGCACATCTGCTGCTTTGTGTCCATTGCACTTCTGCAGTTGGACAAGTAAGAGTGAACTCCGCAAGTCTTAGCACTTCCCGAAAACAGAAACTGTTCAGCCATGATCCCCATGAATGGCAGAACAAGCTCGAGGGGCTGTATGTCCTACTCCTGTTCCTATGTTCCTAAAATACATGAAACCATTTTTGTCATCACACTACTGGATATTTGCACTATTGAATGGAACTGGTTCTCCTTCAACCACCCAGACAGCAATTGTTCCAACCTAAAATTGACACTTTCAGCATATAACAGGTCACATTCATTTGAATATTGTTCGTATTTTATTTATTTCATTCATATATCTTTATTTTTGTAATTGTCTCTTAAAATTTCATTTACCATATACATCCTCTCTATATTAAGAGTGGCCTATTTGTCAACTTTATATCATTCATTTGGTATATGTTATTTAATCGTATCTTTGGAAATAAAACAGTGGAGCAGTGGGCAGCCTGTCTCCTGTTACTGCTCATTTATTATTTAATTATATGAATGTGCTCATACATACAGATACAACGCTGTCACTTTCTTATCACTTTAACAAAATATCAGATACTGATATAAATGCTTATCGAAAATGCTTGAACCTAATGGAAATGGATACCGAGCTATGGGGGAGAGAGCAGGCAGTGGGATTGTTTTTAGATTGATACAGGGCTATGGGGGAGAGAGCAGGCAGTGGGATTATTTTTGGATTGATACGGGGCTATGAGGAGAGTAGTGTAGTGGCATTATTTTTGGATTGATACAAAGCTATGGGGAAGGAGCGGGGCAGTGAGATTAGTGGGATTATTTTTGGACTGATACAGTGCTATGGGGAGAGAGCGGGACAGTGGGATTATTTTTGGACTGATACAGTGCTATGGGGAGAGACGGGCAGTGGAATTAGTTTTGGATTAATACAGAGTGATGGGGAGAAAGTGGGGCAGTGGCATTAGCTTTTTGTTATTGATTCAGGGCTCTAGGGAGAGAGTGGGGCAGTGAGATTAATTTTGGATTGTTCCAGCAAAGAACCGGTATAGACACGATGATCCGAAAGGCCTCCTTCTATGCTGTAAACTTGTATGGTTGTATGAAAATCGGGAGCGTTCCACAATGGGTGGGCAATCCCATCAGCCAGCTTACTGCCAAACTGTTTAGATAAAAATTACCCCCATGGAGTTTTCTAAATCATGTTAGACAACACTTCATTCGAGCTCATTTTAAAAAAAATCAGAATTTTTGAAAATAAAACTGTGTTTTTTTTCAACCAGTTCCCCATGGGCTCTGTACCAATTGCAGCCAGAAGGACAAGCTGGCTAAAAAAGTACTGTTGGGATTCTGCTAGCAATCTGAGCCTGCTGCAAGGAAATATGGAACAGGAAGACTGACGAGACCTTGGCAGCACCCTGTGGTGGGGTTAGTGCAGGGGGAGCGAAGGAGACCTGCACTTCCCCACCCCCATCGGGAAATGAAAGGGGACGCTATGTAAGTGGGTACGGTAGCACAATAGTTATGTTACTGGACTAGTAATGCAGAGGCCTGGACTAATAAATTCTAACTAATGAGTTCAAATCCCACCACAGCAGCTGGGGCATTAAATTCAGTTAATTAAATAAATCTGGAATTTTAAAAAACTATTATCAGTAATGGTGACCATGGGCCCAAGTTTTGGATCCCCGGTAGAACCTTGGAGAGGCCTGCCTAATTTCTAGAACTGAAAAAGCACCAAATACTTACCTGGCAATTTTCCGATATCTGTAGGCCCGTCTGCAGTTCAGCGTGGCACAGCACGAGCTGCTGGGGGCGGAGCTACAACCTTGCGTCAAAAAGAGTGCCGGCAGCTGTGCGCGTGCGTAGTAACTCCTGGCCCTCCCAGCGTGTCCTGTCCCCGGGCCGAGTGACCTGCCTGCCCTTACCTCCTCAGCGGCGGGCCCCGCCCGAACATCTCGTTGGTGGCGGGCCCCGCCCGAGCATCTCATCGACGGCGGGGCCCGGCCGGCCAGCTCTTCAGCAGGCTGTTGAAGGGCTCCCGGTGCTGCAGTAGGTGAGTAGAAAGTTTTAATTTTTTTATTTATTGATTGATTTTTTTTTATGTTTTCTTTTTTTTTGATTGATTTATTGGTTGATTTATTGATTTATTTATCATTTATTATTGATAATGGCTCTTTATTGGTAAAAGTGAAGTGTTTAATGCTTTGTAAAATCCCCTAACTTCCCTCTAACTTCCTTCTCCTACCCACTTTTCTCTCGTTACCTGCACCTAATTTATAAAGTGTAGGCAAGGTTTTTCTGAGCGTACAAAAATCAACATTTACTCCGTCCTAAGTTAGTTTGGAGTAACTTTTCGCCGCCTAAACTTGCAAAACAGGCGTAAGTGGCTGGTAACGCCCCCTTTTGAAAAAAAAACTGTCATTAAAAACTCAACTAGTTCACTAATGTCCTTCAGGGAAGGAAATCTGCCATCCTTACCCAGCCTGGCCTATATGTGACTCCAGACCCACAGCAATGTGGTTGATCTTAACTGCCCTCTGATAGGCCTAGCAAGTCACTCAGTTGTAACAAAGTTGTAACAGTTACAACAAAGTCAGCACTGTGGGAGTACCTTCATCACAGGGACTGCAGCAGCTCAATAAGGTGGCTCACCACCATCTTCTCAAGGGCAATTCGGGATGGGCAATAAATGCCGGCCTTGCCAGTGACGCCCACATCCTGTAAATGAATATATTTTAAAAAATCTTTTTGTTTATTGAGAAATCTAATGGAGAGTCAAGGACCATGGTGCACAATATCACCAAGGTTCAACAGAATACAGAGTAAATGAGATACATCAATAAATAGTGGCTCAAAGATACCAGAAGCCTGGTTTTGAAGGTTTGTGTATTCTAGGAGAAAGGGGAGACTGAAGGAGTTAAACAGTTCTGCAGATTTGAGGCCCTGGGAAATATGTTGAAGGAGGCACAGTGTGATGAATTTTGATTTGAACACAGAGCGAATGCAAGGAGTGGAAGTGTGTGTAGAACATAAGATTACATGGGGAACCAACAACATACAGCAAATGAGGCAAGAAGAATAAAAGCTGTAAATATGCTTCTCCAATAAATACACAACATTAACACCCTGGCGTCTGGTTACACACGGAACAATTAATTGGATAATACATCTGGTCTAAGTGCTGATCAAAGAGGCACAGGAATGTAATATAATTGAACTATCTACAGTTTAAGGTTTCACTCTCATCAACACCATTGGCCAAATAAATCTAATTTGGCTGCCGGCTGCATTTTTAGTAATTTCATAAAGATGAGCATATGTATGCAATTGGGAGATAAGGAATTTTCCATTGGATAGAACTGGATTGTTCAATATAAAACAAATTTGATTATGTCTATACCAATGTCATCAGACAGCTCATATTACATGGGACTGACCCACCATCTAGTCGTCAACATCTCATTGGCCTAAGTTCAAAAATCTTACATTTCTGTCTCCCCTTTTTCCCCAGACTGATAAATGGCATTGTATTCCCACTCGAAGTGACTGCTCATCGGTGGATGTGAGTCTGACATCAAGGCACCCAGTCCCAAACTTCCGCAATATATTAACCCTAGGGAATGCTGAGTAAGTACAAGGTTAATGGATCAGATTTCTTGCTTATTGAGATTCATGACCACTCATAGAAAGGCCTTCAAAGAGTTTTTCAATGGCAGAGTTCTCAAGAGTTATGTGCGACCTTTTGGAAGCCAATTTTGGATTTCACTGAATTTAACTGTAAACTTCTGGGAAAGTGGAAAGGGCTGAAGCCACAGGTGAGTACAAATGTAGCTCAGGATGTGAGTGAGTACGTAATTTCCCCATGTGCACAATAGGGTAAATTCACCGATCCTGTTCTCCCAGTGGGCAGCCCGGCTCAAAGGGAGCAAGGGTTGAAGAATGAACGCTGGTGCTGCAGCTCTATGTCTGGCTCCTGCTCTCAGCGTGGTGAACGTGTGGAATTCTCTACCACAGAAGGCTGTGAAACATAGAAACATAGAAATTAGGTGCAGGAGCAGGCCATTCAGCCCTTCGAGCCTGCACCACCATTCAATAAGATCATGGCTGATCATTCAACCTCAGTACCCTTTTCCTGCTTTCTCTCCATACCCCTTGATCCCTTTAGCCATAAGGGCCATATCTAACTCCCTTTTGAATATATGTAATGAACTGGCCTCAACAACTTTCTGCGGTAAAGAATTCCATAGGTTAACCACTCTCTGAGTGAAGTAGTTTCTCCTCATCTCGCTCCTAAATGGCTTACCTCTTATTCTTAGACTGTGACCCCTAGTTCTGGAACTCCCCAGCAACGGGAACATTCTTCCTGCCTCTAACCTGTCCAATCCCGTCAGAATTTTATAAGTTTCTATGAGATCCCCTCTCATTCTTCTAAACTCCAGTGGATACAAACCCAGTTGATCTAGTCTCTCCTCATATGTCAGTCCTGCCATCCTGGGAATCAATCTAGTGAACTTTCGCTGTACTCCCTCAATAGCAAGAACATCCTTCCTCAGATTAAGAGACTAAAATTGAACACAATATTCCAGGTGTGGCCTCACCAAGGCCCTGTACAACTGCAGTAAGACCTCCCTGCTCCTATACTCAAATGCTCTAGCTATGAAGGCCAACATGCCATTTGCCTTCTTCACCGCCTGCTGTAACTGCATGCCAAACTTCAATGACTGATGTACCATGACACCCAGGTCCCGTTGCACCTCCCCTTTTCCTAATCTGTCACCATTCAGATAATATTCTGTCTTCCTGTTTTTGCCACCAAAGTGGATAGCCTCACATTTATCCACATTATACTTCATCTGCCATGCATTTGCCCACTCACCTAACCTGGCCAAGTCACCCTGCAGCCTCTTAGCATCCTCCTCACAGCTCACACCGCCACCCAGCTTAGTGTCATCTGCAAACTTGGAGATATTACATTCAATTCTTTCATCTAAATCATTGATGTATATTGCAAATAGCTGGTGTCCCAGCACTGAACCCTGCGGCACCCCACTGGTCACTGCCTGCCATTCTGAAAAGGACCCGTTTATTCCGACTCTGTGAAGGCTCAGATAGATAGATTTCTAGAAACAAAAGACATCAAGGGGTATGGGGTAAAAACAGGAATATGGTGTTGAAATAGAGGATCAGCCATGATCATCTTGAATGGCGGTGCAGACTCAAAGGGCCGAATGGCCTACTACTGCTCCTATTTTCTATGTTTCTATGTTTCTCCAGGCACAGCTCCCCACTGGGGGCAAAAGATCTGTAAATTTACTTCAATATGTCTCCATAGTTATGGCAGTTGAAGTGGCAAATTTTCCTTCTTCTATGCTGTATCCTGAATCCTTCATTCTGAATTTCAAATACAGTACGCTAGATTGGAGTAAGTACGTATAGAACTCTGTCTCAAATAGAAAGAGTATTTGAAATCCAGGCAATGATGTGGATTAAAAAAAAATCATGGACAGTCTATAGCTACATGAGAAAACGCCTGTGGAAAAGTAAAGAAAGAATGATTTGGATTTATATAGCGCCTTTCACGACCACCGGATGTCTCAAAGCATTTTACAGACAATGAAGTACTTTTGGAGTGCAGTCACTGTTGTAATGTGGCAGCCAATTTGCACACAAGCAAGCTCCCACAATCAGCAATGTGATAATGACCAAATAATCTGGGTTTTTTTGTTATGTTGATTGAGGGAAAAAATTGGCCACGACACCAGGGATAACTCCTCTGCTCTTCTTCAAAATAGTACCATGTGATTTTTTATGTCCACTTGAAAGAGCAGATGGGACCTCGGTTTAACATCTCATCTGAAAGACGGCACGTTCCTCAGCACTCACTGGAGCGTCAGTCTAGATTTTTTGTGTGCTGCTAGTCCCTGAAGTGGGACTTGAACCCCCAACCTTCATGCTCCAGAGGCAAGAGTACTACCCAATGAGCCACAGCTGACACCAGCCAAGAGTAGGGGTGCTGGAAGTGTAAACAAGGGTTGAATTGTTGATCCCACCCATCCCCTGTCCTTTCAACTTTCCTAAGGCAGATTTCCTCTGTGAAAAAAGTGTGATGAGATAACGAGCAGTGAGGCGGAGCAGGTGCAGTAACAGTGATAGTGTAGCAGTAACACAGCAGCATCTCCTGTGCTGTGTCTATGGTATAAGTGGCTGCATTGATTATCATCATAATATTAGCCCGCTGTTGAAAGATGGTGATTAGTCAAGATGTGCACGTATCCTGATAGAAGCGCTGCATTTATAATCCACTATGTTCTATACAACTGCTCATCTTACCCACTTCTTCACAACGAATGTGATAATTAGTAGGACAACACCACTCTACTTATGCTAACAACCTACCTGTGTGCATTCAGGGTATACGCATCCTGAATTAATCACTGCCCTTTCTCATTGATGGAACAAAAATAGTTTCTGCTGGTAGCTGCCCTTAAATCCAGCACAATATCTATATATGTGCAGCCTCAGCCTATATCATTACATATAATGAAAAGGTTGATGTTATTGTTTCCCTGGCAACAGGCTAGTGCGAACTTTGTGATTGGTTCACTTGTGGAGTTGACAATCTGTTACCTTTTTGAATGAGCCTGGTGGTCATGAATTTTTAACAAACCGCGAGATATCAAAAAGACTGGACTGAGAATTGCCTTAGAGTCAGGCCAAGTTGAACAAGTTGAAATCCTCATGGACAGTCAGGTAGATTTAGTTATTTCCTGCAACTTGTGCAGGAGATAAAAAGGAGGGAAGCTGTGTAAGTTATTTATAAAGGACAATTTAATGAATCGATCAGATATTTGGGGGCCGAAATTGTCCTTTTTAGCGACGGCTGTTGGCGCAAAATAGATTTCGCCCAGATGGGGCGAGAAAAACGCCCGCCGCAGAATTGGGCAGTGGTTTTGCGCAGACGCTACAAGTTAGCACCCCACTCAGTAGTGCGTGGCGATGATGACACCATCACCATGCGCATCGCCCCCTTTCTGCCCGGAAGTGAAATTGCCCCGTGCAACCGATCTTAGCATCTGCCGAAGACAATGACAGCTTGAGCTGTCGAGTTGCAGTTGGGAACTGGATGCGCCAGAACATAAGAACATAAGAAATAGGAGCAGGAGTAGGCCTTTTAGCCCCTCGAGCCTGTACCGCCATTCAATAAGATCATGGCTGATCTGATCCTGACCTCAACTCCACTTCTCTGCCCTCTCCCCATAACTCTTGACTCCCTTATCGTTCAACAATCTGTCTATCTCTATTATGTTTTCGGTACGACCTCACAAACACAGAGACTCTAAGATGGCTGATAACTTCAGAAACTTGTTACATGACTTGTTTCCTCTTTATTGTTGTAAACAGTAATGGCTGCAATGTCACAGTAGTCCACTTGGTGGAGCTATATATATTACAATCTCCACCTTAACTATATTCAATATAAGAGGCGCCATCTTAAAAAGTTTTCTTTTATCGGCCATTACCTATTTCTGGTTTACAACAGTGAGTCAGTGTGGCTGCTGGACCCACTGCTCCGACTTCACCGTCAGAGGATGCTTCACCAAAGACAACAACGCCGCCAATGACAGAGGGAAAGGCATCGAGAGAGGGAGCGAAAAATGCTACGACTAAGAGAGGGAGCAGCACAGGGAGAGGCCCATGGAGCATGGCACAGGGAGAGGGAAAGGGAGAGGCACAGGGAAGGGAAAGGGAGAGGCACAGGGAGAGGGAAAGGGAGAGGCACAGGGAGAGGGAAAGGGAGAGGCCCATGGAGAGGTCCATGGAGCATGCCACAGGGAGCGGCACAGAGAAGCACATCCAGCACCACAGGGCGAAGAACATCAAGATGCTGCCAGAGGAAGAAGCCACCACAGGGTTGACAACAGAAGGTCTAACTCTCCCCGGGGATTCCATCAGCAGTTCCGCTACATCAATTTCACTGAGGAACAGTGTGTGTGAAGGCTGTGTTTCAAGAAGGTCGTGGTCACAGAGCTCTGCCACCTGCTCGAGCCTCACACCTCGAGCCTCACACCAGGATGAGGACGGCTCTCTCAGTGGCAGTCAAGGTCACAATCGCTCTCAATTTCTACACAAATGGATCTTTCCAGCGAGCAACAGGGGACATTTCCAACATCTCCCAATTTGCCGTTCATTGCTCCATCCACGAGGTTACAGATGCTCTGTACAGAAGGATGAGGGACTACATCTCCTTCCCCATGAGCAGAGAGAAGCAGCACGAGTGTGCATGTGGCTTTGCCATGACAGTGGGCTGCCCCATGGTGCATCATAGGCAGTCCCTCGACATCGAGGAAGACTTGCTTCCACTCAAAAAGTGAGTTCTTAGTGCAGGGTGCCATTGACTGCACCCATGTCGCTTTGAGGGTACCGCAGCACAATCCAGAGATCTTTCATAATCATAAAGGCTACCACTGACTGAATGTACAGTTGGTGTGTGGCCACACACGCAGAATAATCTGACACCAAGCTTATGATCTTTAGGGCAGTAGTGATACGTGCCCTCCTATATGGCTCAGAGACGTGGACCATATACAGTATACAGTTGACACCTCAAAGCACTGGAGAAGTACTACCAGCGCTGCCTCTGCAAGATCCTGCAAATCCCCTGGGAGGATAGATGCACCAACATCAGTGTTCTCACTCAGGCCAACAGCCCCAGCATCAAAGCACTGACCACACTCAACCAGCTTCGTTGGAAGGGCCACATTGTCCGCATGCCCGACACAAGACTCCCAAACCAATTGCTCTATTTGTAACTCTTACACGGAAGTTGAGCTCCAGGTGGGCAGAGGAAATATTTCAAGGACACCCTCAAAGTTTCCTTGATAAAGTGCATCACCCCCACCGACACCTGGGAATCCCTGGCCCAAGATCACCCTAATTGGAGGAAGAGCATTCGTGACGGCGGTGAGCACCTCAAGTCTCGCCGCCGAGAGCATGCAGAAATCAAGTGCAGACAGCGGAAGGAGCGTGCGGCAAACCAGACTCCCCACCCACCCTTTCCTTCAACCACTGTCTGTCCCACCTGTGACAGAGACTGTAATTCCCATATTGGACTGTTCAGTCACCTGAGAACTCACTTAGAGTGGAAGCAAGTCCTCGATTTTGAAGGAATGCCTATAATGATGATGATGAGAATAATGTCCATCAGTGCCTGCTATCCTGGCAAGCAGCCACAATGCCTTCATCCTGCGACAGACTCTGGTGTGCCAGCTATGAACCAGCCCCCAAATGAAGCTCGTGGCTGGCTGGTCAGAGACAAGGTCTATCCACTATGAATTGAGCATTGAGCAGACCATGGGAGTGCTGAAGCAATGGTTCTGTGCCTGGACCACTCGGGAACAATCCTCCAGTACTTGCCTGAGCAGGTGTCCCGATTCATTATTGTCTGCTGTATGGTGCACAACCTAGCAATCATGAGGGCGCAACCATTGCCACCAGGCATAGCCGTACCACCTCAGGAGGAGGAGGAGGACCAGGAGGAGCAGATGGAGGAGCAAGAGCAGGAGGACGAGGAGGAGCAGGAGCAGCAACAGCCGTGATGGAGGAGACAGCGAGTCCATCGTGATCCTGCAACGGAGGTCCGCGACTCATCAGAGCTCGTTTCCACTGATTTCCATCCCACTTCCCGGTTCCTGTTTAGTCCCCATCACCACATCAATTTGCCCTTCCATACCAAATCCCCAACACTAAAATAAGAGACAATATCAAACATTAAACATTCCAATCACCATTTATGAAACAACAATAAAATCTATAACTGTGTATTTAATTATCACCTTTGTGCATTTCCTTATAGCCTCTTATTTGACGACCTATCTGACAACTCCTCCGCAGTGTGTCCCCTGTGGCTGTAGCATGGCTGGTGGAAGACTGCTGTGTGTCAGGGCCAGAGACTACAGATGGTTTTGGAGGACACTCTCCACCAGCTCTGGGCCTGGAAGGCCCGGCTGCAGACTGCACCACCTCAGGCTGGGTTGGCTGGGTGACAGGCAGCGACAAGTGCAATGGTGGAGTGACAGTGATGGGATCCTGAGAGAGGACAACAGGTTGCTGCTCCACTGACCCAGTGCCACTCCCCTGGGGCAACACCTCAGCATCCCCACCAATCCGATGGAGCACAGATTGCTGGTCTGCTACGACACTGTGTGATCCCGGTGGACCGTGATAGACCCAGTGGCGATGGCAGCAGTCAGGGCTTGCGTGGCACCCTGCATGTTAGCAGTCTGAGCATCCATGCGAGCAACCATTGACTATTGCAGCACTAAAACGTTGCGTTGCTACTGCCTGTGCCCCAATGGAAGCTGCCACATCGTCCATGACACAGCGCCATGAGGTCTGGATCCGCACGGGAGTTCAGCATTGTCTGCACACTGGCAATGATAGGCTCCATGTTGTGCGCTGAGCTGTCTACAATGCGGAGGCAAATTCCTCCACGCTCTTTACCACTGCGACAGGCTCTTGGGCACCCTTGTCATTGTACGTATCATGTCGGATTGCAAGGTCATGACCGTTTGTGCAAATGCCTCCCCATCGAGGTCCTCATCTGAGTGCTGTGCAGCAGAACTCGCACGCGAATTCGTCCTCCGGGGAGATGGGTCCTGAGCTTCCCTTTCCCCTTGACCTTGCTGCAGCCCGCTAGGACCCGGTGCATCACCCAGTGCATAACCGTGTCGTAAACGATCTGCTAATGAATGCGTAGTGCCAGTATCTGAGCTGGTGCCTGCAGGTGAGGGAAGCAGTGACGCAGTGCTTGGCTCTATCTCCACCTCCAGATCCTCCTCCCCCTCTTCTCCTTCGTGACTGGGTTGGGGGAGTGGGGGGAGCTCAAGCACAGGCTGCTCGTCTGCTGGTTCATTATCTGAAAGCATAAATGGCACAAGAGCCGCGTTAAGGTGAGGGCAGGGGGGCAGGAGTGTAGCAAGAAGGCAGACAGGATGAGGAAGTCGAAAGTGATGTGGCCTTCTGCTTTATAGGAGAAATGGGGTGAGAAGAGGGGATTAAGACACCATTGTTGCCCTCAGCGGGTTCGACATCTCCAGTGGCCATGGGTCACCACCTGCAGGCCAATGAGCTGCATTACTTGCTCCTCCAGGTCAGAAAGCTGGCACAGTTCAGCTTCCCCCCCCTCCGGTCTATTGCTGCAGCCTGTTGTGTGCCATCTTGGCCTGCAAAAGAAAGGAAGCTGTGTGAGTAAGAGTCCAGTTATGCATGTGGAAGATATGCCTGCCATTGTTAAATAGCTGTGAATGTAGGCAAGGCGTGAAATGAGGCCGAGTGTGAGTCGGCACAGATGGTTGGTGGTTGCCTGCTGGTTTGCAGAGTGTGCACAGACAGAGGCTCAGAGACTGGTATGTAAGAGTTGTGGAAACATATACTCACTTTGACCACCTGAGTCAGGTCGTTGAATTTCTTGCAACACTGTGTGGGGGTTCTATCCACCACCATGCTGCCCCACACCTCCGCAGCCACCTCTGTTCACATGGCCCGAAAAACCTGTGGAGTAGGCCTTCTCCCAGATGGAGGGAACAGTACATCCCTCCTTCTCTCGACTGATTCTACCAATGTTTCCAACGCCAGGTCGCTTAACCGAGTGCTCCTTGCATAACGCCTTGCAGCAGCCATCGCATAGCTTCCTTGCAGCTCAGTCAACTGAACAAATGATGAGATTGACCAGGTGCTGCCTGAAACGACATCCCCTTTAAGAACTGGAATGAACAGCAGCCTCATTATCAGTGATTAAAAGTCAGGTGAAATTAGGTGCAGCCCTGGTAATAACGTCCCTGCAGCGCCCCACTGAGGCCATTAGCGCCTCTGATACCACCTCGCTTCATTTCTGAGGGAAAAGTGCCCAATTTCCCACAATTTTGAAGGCCATCTCGCCAGGCGCTAAACAGTCAATCTTTTAAAACTTAATGCCCCAAACGCTGTGCTACCGAATTTCAGCCCCTTGGTTTTAAGCCCTTTCAATAAATTACATAGAATTTCTGCTATATATATGGTGGAACCGTTAAGATCACCTGCTCTGCCAAGAAAAAGGGGAGGCTGATTTTCATGGTGTCGTCTGGGAGGGAACAGAGTGGTAGCCATCTGAAAATTGCAGCTCTTAACTTACCGCCCTGTTCCCACTTCTGGTCCACCCACCACAATTTCTGAACCGCCATGGGTTGGGGAGCCTATCGGACCCACTTGTTTCAGGAAGGACCCTACTTATAGAAACATAGAAACATAGAAAATAGGTGCAGGAGTAGGCTATTCGGCCCTTCGAGCATGCACAGCCATTCAATAAGATCATGGCTGATCATTCCTTCAGTACCCCTTTCCTGCTCTCTCTCCATACCCCTTGATCCCTTTAACCGTAAGGGCTATATCTAACTCCCTCTTGAATATATCCAATGAACTGGCATCAACAACTCTTTGCGGCAGGGAATCCCACAGGTCAACAACTCTCTGAGTGAAGAAGTTTCTCCTCATCTCAGTCCTAAATGGCTTACCTCTTATCCTAAGACTATGTCCCCTGGTTCTGGACTTCCCCAACATCGAGAACATTCTTCCCGCATCTAACCTGTCCAGTCCCGTCAGAATCTTGTATGTTTCTATGAGATGCAAATAGAGGTCCTATGCCACCTGTAGGACCCTGGTGCAAGTTTTCGATACCGATGGATGGAGTATTTGCCACACGCTCTGCCCATTGATATGATGCATGGAGCAGCCTAGCCAGCGGTCTTTAAAGTGACTGATGCGGGCTGCCCAAAAACACAGCAAAGAAAGACTTGGAATTATATAGCACTTTTCACAACCTCAGGAGTCTGTTGCCACTGTCATAATGTAGCAAAACGTTGTGGCATTGATTTCTGTGCATTCATGCTCCTCCTGGCCCCCCCCAAATATTCCAATCCATTGTCAGCTTCCTTGCACTCCCCTTTTAAGTCCTAGCTTCTGGCTCAGCCCCATGAAGGAGCCGCCGGAATTTCCTCACTCCCCTTCCCCCCATTCGGTGATCTGCCTGTGGGTGCTGGTCCAGAACTTGCAGTTCACTGCTAATATGGAGACGAAGCCCAGCCATCAAAATAACTTTGGCCTCTGGCCGAGGACGTTGGGCAAGTGGTGCAATCGCTCAGCCCATCCGGTGTCCGTTCAGAATGAAAATCGTCCCTGAGGCCTTTCAAAACAGGCCTCCCCTCACTGGAGGGACCGTGTACGGGGTGAGAGATCGTGCAACCAGAACATTGCTGCTGCATACAAAAAACGGTCTGCCATCAGAGGGGCCTTAAAAAGACAGGGTCTACAATGTATACATGTACAGTCCCCAGCATTTAAACCTACCACGCTTATCAAATAGGAACATAGGAACAGGAGAAAACTATTTAGCCCCTTGAGCCAATGTCATTGTGGCTCAGTGGGTAGCACACCTGCCTCTGAGTTCAAAAGGTTGTGGGTTCAAGTCCCACTCCATGAAACTTGGATAAGATGTTAAACTGAGGCCCTGTCTGCTCTCTCAGGTGGATGTAAAAGGCACTATTTCGAAGAAGAGTAGGACAGTTATCCTGGTGTTGTGGTCAATATTTATCCCTCAATCAACATAACAAAAACAGATTGGGGCTGAAATTGGTCAAAACCGATGGTCTGCCCATTTCTCGGTGGTATGCCAGCAGTATGTCATTTCATACTGCTGGAAGTGTGCGCGATATTCGCCAATTTCGGGCTCATTATATTCTGTTTCTGGGAGTTTGCTGTGCGCAATTTGGCTGCTGCGTTTTCCACATTACAACAGTGACTACACTCCAAAAAGTACTTCCTTAGCTGTAAAGTGCTTTGAGACATTAGGTAGTGGTGAAAGGCGCTACATAAATACAAGTCTTTCTTTCTTTTTGTTCACAGGCAGCTTATCACGGCACTAACCATCGGAGATTACCATCGGAGTCAATTACAATTCTAACATGCCAACTACATTACCCATTTCGAAGGCTGTGCTGATTTCAGATGAAATGTCATCGACCTGAAATGCTAACTTTGTTTCTCCCTCCACAGATGTTGCCTGACCTGCTGAGTATTTGCAGAATTTTATTTCAGGTACAGTTGGGTCATCAATCAGTTTCAATCAGTTGTTCACATCTCGCTAAAATACAATTTTCTCAGTGATAAGATTTTTGATGCAACCACTAACAAGCAGGAGAGGCAGAAGCTAAGTGTGATTTTAATCACTTACCTTTTTAGTTTAGCAGGCAAATCACATTAACACAAACGCACCCGCTATAAGCAATGGGAGACTGTACATATATACACACACACAACCATCCATTCACACATGTAATGCTGTTACATATTCATTGACATTAATTCATTTGCTGAACAGGTTGAAACTAAATGTGAAGTTTTCTCGCATACTGGGAAGTGATTCTGTAGAGACAGTGGTATAATTCCAGTACCGAAACAATATAAACCAGGACTTTCTGTTTGTTACAATGGGCAGATTGCTGAATGTTTAGCTAGATAGTAAGGCTAGTGAAGACATGCTTGAAAACATAGAGTTGGGACTCACCTATGAGAGTGATGTAACAGACAAGAAACAAAAGATCTAGGAGTAAAGAAAGCTAGAAAATGCCCCAAAACTTAATGTGTATTATAACTGGACCAATAATGAGCACAAAAACAGAGGGAGAGAGTTTTAACGTGGAGGATGTTATGTATTTAACCCCTTGTAACCTACCACCAGAGGGCCTACCTGTTGGAGTCCCAAGGGATCCCAGCGTTCCTTGGGAGCATGGTATATAAGCAGGCCGCCCCCATGAGGTACGTGCACTGGAGTCTTATTAAAAGAGCTAAGGTCACACTTGCTCATTGTGCACAGTACTCAGCTTCATCCTTTATTAGGAGTGTACCAATTGGCGACGAGGTAACAAACAACCATGCAAAAATGCAAAGAACAGTTGGTATCTTGGAGAACGATCAGAAGGAGACGATTGAGAGGCCTTCGTGGAGAGACTTGACCAATACTTTGTGGCCAACAAGCTGGAAGGGGACGAGAATGCTACCAAATGAAGGGTGATCCTCCTAACTGTCTGTGGGGCAACAACCTATGGCCTCATGGAGAACCTCCTAGTTCCGGCAAAACCAACAGAGAAATCCTATGAAGAATCGTGTACGCTGGTTCGGGAGCACCTAAATCCTAAGGAAAGCGTTTTGATGGCGAGATATCGGTTCTACACGTGCCAACGATCGGAGGGCCAGGAAGTGGCGAGCTATGTCGCCGAACTAAGGTGCCTCACAGGACATTGTGAGTTTGAGGGATTCCTAGAACAAATGCTTAGAGACTTTTTTGTACTGGGCATTGGCCAGGAGGCAATCCTTCGCAAACTGTTTACTGTAGATATGCCAAATCTAAGTAAAGCCATAACGATAGCCCAGGCATTTATGTCCACCAGTGACAACACCAAACAGATTTTGCAGAGTAAAGAAGTTTCGGTCAGTACTGTGCATAAAGTAATGTCGATTTCGAGCAGAAATATACATGGTAGAACGTACTCGCCGACCTCAGATGACCCAGAGTCTGCCATCAATCGTTAATGCGAGGCAGTTAACACCTTGTTGGCATTGTGTAGGTGATCGTCGGCCCCATCAATGCCGCTTCAAGCACTATGTGTGCAATGGCTGCAGAACAATGGGACACCTCCAGTGAATGTGCAGGCGAGCTGCAAACCCTACAAACCACCATATTGCAGAGGATCAGGCTGAATTGGAGACTCGTACTGAGGAGGCAGAAGTGTACGGGATACACACAGTCACTACGAAATGTCCACCAGTAATGTTGAAAGTTCAACTGAACGGTATTCCAGTATCTATGGAACTGGACACGCGTGCAAGTCAGTCCTTAATGAGTAAAAAGGCCTTTGATAGGCTGTGGGGCAAAAAGGCACACAGGCCCAAGCACAGCCCCTTTCACACCAAACTAAGGACTTACACCAAGGAACTAAGCCTTGTAATTGGCAGTGCACCCATCCACCACAAGGCACGGGCGGCACCGTACATGATGCGTGAGAAAGTGGAAATTGAGTTGGACAGGGCTGCGGCGAGAAGGCATCAGCGCGCCGGTGGAATTCAACGAGTGGGCTAGTCCGATTGTCTCAGTACTTAAAGAGGACAGCACAGTTAGAATTTGTGGGGACTATAAAGTAACAATTAACCGTTTTTTGCTACAGGACCAGTATCCGCTACCCAAGGCAAACGACCTATTCGCAACCCTGGCTGGAGGGAAGACGTTCACCAAGCTGGACCTGACCTCGGCCTACATGACGCAGGAGCTAGAGGAGTCTTTGAAAGGCCTCACCTGCATCAACACGCACAAAGGTCTGTTCATCTATAACCGGTGCCCGTTCGGGATTGGGTCGGCTGTGGCAATCTTCCAACGGAACATGGAGAGCCTGCTAAAGTTGCACCGTGGTTTTCCAGGAAGACATATTGGTTACAGGGTGGGACACCATTGAGCAGTTGAAGAATCTGGAAGAGGTTCTTAGTCAGTTGGATCACGTGGGGCTCAGGTTGAAATGCTCGAAGTGTGTTTTCCTGGCGCAGGAGGTCGAGTTCTTGGGAAGAAGAATCACGGCAGAGGGCATCAGACCCATCGATGCCAAGACGGAGGCCATCAAGAACGCGCCGAGACCACAGAACATGATGGAGCTGCAGTCGTTCCTGGGACTCCTTAACTATTTTGGTAATTTCCTACCTGGGTTAAACACCCTGCTAGAACCCCTACATGCGCTACTGCGCAAGGGAGACGACTGGGAATGGGGGAATTCACAAGAGGCTGCCTTTAAGAAAGCCAGAAATCTGTTGAATTCAAACAAACTGCTGGTCCTGCATAACCCTTGTAAAAGATTAGTGTTAGCTTGTGATGCATCGTCATACGAGGTCGGGTGTGCGTTACAACAGGCTAACGAATCAGGGATCTTGCAACCAGTCACTTATGCATCCAAGAGTTTGTCCAAGGCCGAAAGGGCCTACAGCATGATTGAAAAAGAGTCTCTGGCGTGCGTTTACGGGGTAACAATAATGCACCAGTACTTATTTGGCCTCAAGTTTGAGCTTGGAACTGACCACAAGTTGCTCATATCACTATTCTCTGAGAGCAAAGCCTCTGCTCGCATCCAAAGATGGACGTTCACACTGTTGGCATACAACTATGTAATCCCCCACAGACCGGGCACAGAGAACTGCGCAGATGCTCTCAGTCGGCTGCCATTGCCCACCACCGGGGTGGAAATGGCACAGCCAGCGGACTTGCTCATGGTCATGGAGGTATTCGAGAACAAAAAGTCCCCCGTTAGGGCCTGCCAGATCAGGACCTGGACCAGCCAGGATCCTTTACTGTCCTTGGTAAAAAACTGTGTCCTCCATGGGAGCTGGTCCAGTGTCGCAGCGGAGATGCAGGAGGCGATTAAGCCGTTCCACAGGCACAAAGATGAAATGTCCCTGCAGGAGGACTGTCTGTTGTGGGGCAATTCCATGGTCTTGCCCAAGAAAGGCAGAGATACGTTTATATGTGAACTGCACAGCACCCACCCAGGTATTGTAATGATGAAATCCATAGCCAGATCCCATGTGTGGTGGCCTGGCATCAACTCAGATTTAGAGTCATGCATGCGCCAGTGCAACACTTGCTCTTAGCTGAGCAACGCACCCAGAGAGGCACCGCTTAGTTTGTGGTCGTGGCCCTCCAAACCATGGTCGAGGATCCAAGTAGACTATGTGGGCCCATTACTCGGCAATATGTTTTTGGTTGTTGTGGACGCTTACTCAAAATGGATTGAATGTGCGATAATGTCTGTAAGCACGTCCACGTCCACTATTGAAAGCATACGAGCCATGTTTGCCACGCACGGCTTGCCTGATGTCCTAGTCAGCGACAATGGGCTGTGCTTCACCAGTGCTGAATTCAAGGAATTCATGATTCGCAATGGGATCAAACACGTCACATTTGCCCCGTTCAAGCCCGCACCCAATCGCCAGGCTGAACGGGTAGGTCAGGCCACCAAAGCTTGAAACGCGTGTCGGAAGGCTCCCTGCAGACCTGGTTGTCCCGAGTGCTGCTCAGCTACTGCACCAGACCCCACTCACTCACCGGGGTTCCCCCAGCTGAGCTGCTCATGAAAAGGGTGATTAAAACAAGGCTCTCTCTTGTCCACCCTGATCTCCATGATCATGTGGAGGGCAAGCGGCATCAACAAAGTGTATACCATGACCACGCGAATTTGTCATGTGATATTGAGATCAATGATCCTGTGTTTGTGTTCAATTATGGACATGGTCCCAAATGGCTCGCTGGCACGGTCACAGCCAAAGGGGGAGTAGAGTGTTTCAGGTCAAATTGGACAATGGACAAACATACAGAAAACATTTGGACCAAATCAAATTGCGGTTCACCAACAGCTACGAACAACCCGAAGAAGACACCACCAACTTTGACCCTCCAACACACACACAAGTGGCAACTGACATCATGATTGACCACAAAGCCGAACTCACCATCCCCAGCAGCCCGGCAAGGTCGGCTGCCCAACAGCCCAGTGAAGAACTAACCAACTCACCCACATCCGCATTTGTACCGAGACAATCGACAAGGGAGCGAAAAGCCCCAGATCGTCTCACCTTGTAAATAAGTGTACTGTTGACTTCACGGGGGAGTGATGTTATATATTTAACCCCTTGTAACCTGTATTACCCTAACACCAGAGGGCCTACCTGTTGGAGTCCCAAGGGATCCCAGCATCCCTTGGGAACACGGTATATAAGCAGGCCACCCACGAGGTACCTGCACTCCGGAGTCTTATTAAAAGAGCTAAGATCACACTTGAGTACCCAGTACTCAGCTTCATCCTTTATTAGGAGTGTACCAGAGGAGTGCATGAGTTTGGGCGCAAGTGGGGTTTTAAAACCCGTCAAAATGTCCATGCGTTGGGAAGCTGGTTCCAACATGTCAACTTCCACATTTAACTGCAGTGTGTGAGGCTGCGAGCGCGCAACCCGCTCAGGAGTGGTGGGTTGGCAATTACCATATGTTAATTGCTCAATTCATGTGATAATGACACAGATCTTTCAGTTTACCAAGGATCTCCCAGGCTTCCTGAAACTTGCGAGTGAAAGCAAGACCAGGACACAGCGGCAATTGAGGGGGTCAATCAATCTCAGGAAAATATGGCAACAAATACTCAGTACTCACAGCTGCTTTCTTACCGACTACTGGGAAAGGGTTTGTTCACAGTACTTTTGTTGAGAGATTACTTTTTCCACTTTGGAGGATTTTTCTACACTTTGGAGGTTTGATCTATCCCATCAAGATGGATGCCGCTTATACTGGCCTAGATTGGACATCAGATGAGGGGCAAGATGGCCAGCAATAGCACCAGCAACAGCACTCACAGCAGCACCAGCAACAGCACGAGCAACAGGCTGCTGCTCAATGACCTGTAGCTACACGGAAGAGAGGGGAGCAGCAGAGAGGATTGGCACTTCAGGAGGACCAAGGCGCAGTGCGCAGATCCTCTTAGGAGCATTCCAAGGAGGAGGAGAAGGTAGAGGAAGGTGATGAGGGCAATGCATCACCAACTGGGCACATTGCTGCCTGGGATGCCAGGACTGCCCTGATTATTGCGAGGTTCACTTAGGTTCCACCAGTGGATCCACCTCACAACCACATGCAACAGTCATTTGTCCCCCCCCCCCCCCCCCCCGGCCCCCACCAATACCACTGATACAAAGCAGTCCTGCCACGCCTTGCACATCCCCCCTATTGTTCCTTGTCAATTCATGTTTTCCCATTCATCATCAAACAACATAAAAGGCCACTTACCAGCCTGCAACCAAGAATGGGCAAGACGGGAAAATGGTACAAAAGAATAATACTTACGTGCTTCAAGTATAGAACAGAAACTTAACAATATTACAATGTCTAAGACACACATCTGCACACCCTTGTGCTAATTTTGATACTTAATCTTCCCTTTTCTACCACTCCTACATGGTACAACCCCTGTGGCTTGAGCAGAGGTAGAAGGAGGCTGCTCTGATCCCTAATCTGTTGAGATGCTCTTGGTCGAAGTCCTCTACGTTTTGGAGCCTTTGCAGGGGCAGACTCAGCCAGGGACACGAGGCAGTATGTCAAGTGCTGATTGGGTGGGACGGGGGCATAATAGGTGAGAAGAGGAAGCGCTTTGAGTGGATTCCCCACTTCCGAGTCCCCTTTCACCATCATCCCTGAAGTGCCCAGCCGTACTTCACAGCTACCATTGTCCTGGAGAGTATTTTGCTGCAGATCAGTGGGGCGCTGTACGATCAAGGTTAAGGTATCTGTTATCCTATTTAAGGTGGCATCCAGAGTTGCAAGCCCTTGCTCAAGGTGTGCATGGACTTGTGTGATTGCCACGTTTGATGTTCCTGCAGCTGGCCACTCTCGCCATGCCAGAAGACATCCTCGCAATGCCCGGTGACGTCAACCCACTCATGCTTGAAGACTGTAATATATAGCTCCATCTAGTGGACTACTGTTCCACCTAGTGGATTACTGTGGTAATGCAACCATTGCTGTAAATAAAACAATAAAGGCATCAGGTGACAGGTCACCTGACACGTTGCTGTGTTAAGAGCCATTTTATAGTCTGTGTGTTGTGATGTTGTGAAGAATATATCACATTGGTGACATAGGATCGGATTTCTAGATACCCTAGCTGAAATTTTTGTTGGTGAATGATTCAACTGATAGATACTTTGAGTGGTTCTTTGTTTTGAATAACAGCTAAAAATCCAAGGTAAATTAGATGTACACTTGGCTGAACTGAAGAGTCCAGATGGCTGCGCCTATGGGAATAATAGGGTGCTTGGTGGACTTTCAACGTGACCTTGAGACTTTTGGAGCATATGTGGAGCGGCTAGAAATGTTTTTCACCACAAATTGTATCATCGACGTTCCCTATGATGAAAACCATAACCGGGTGGTGTTGGAAAGAAAACGGGCTATTTTTCAGACTGAAGCAGACCCCGAGGTGTATGAAACCTTGAAAAATGTGCTTGTTCCCATCAAGCCAAAGGACAAATCACTTATGGAAATTCTAACCAAGTTAGAACAGCACGACAGTCCTGAGCCCCTGGAAATTGCTGGAAGTTATAGTTTTGGAACACGAGATCAATTCATTGCGAAAGTATCAGTGAGTACATTGTAGCATTAAAGAAGCTATCTATTCACTGTAATTTCGGAAACTTTTAGGACCGAGCATTGTGTGACCACTTTGTTTGTGGGATGAAAAATGAAGCGATCAGAAAAAAGTTGTTGACAACTCCTAACTTGACTTTTGATTTAGCTTGTCAGACAGCCATGTTAATGGATATGGCCAACCAATATTCCCGAGAATTTCGTACCATTTCGAGTTATCGGACAACCGAGGTGAATTGTCTGCAGGTTAAAAGTAAAAGGCAGTTGGGCCCCAAGGCCTCAGCAACTGGCCCAGGTAACAATACATTGAAGTGATGCTATCAGTGCCTGGGACAATACATTGCTCAAAGTTGTCCATACGTGAAGACAGAGTGTTTCTTCTCCAAGAAAACTGGGCATCTTGCAAAGGCATGCCGACTGAAGAGTAAACCAACTTTCAAGGATATAAGTAGAAATCCCCAGAGACTACATAGCATTGAAGAGAGCAATAGGATGAGGAGATACATGTAACCAGGAGCACAAAGGTATCTAACAGCGATTCGAAAAGTATCATCATCCAAATAGATGTTGTAGGAACCAAGATACCCATGGAAATCAACATTGGTGCATCCATGAGCGTAGTACTGGAATCGCTATATCTCGACAAATTGCGTGATTTCCCATTGGAGAAATCCAAGGTATAGCTGCAAGGCTCAGGAGAGAACATTCCTGTGGAAGGTCATATCACCATACTGGTGAAATACAAGGATCAATTTCAGAGCTTGCCTCTATTAGTAGTGGCAGGAGACAAGCCTGCCTTACTAGGAAGAAATTGGTTGGGATCATTGAAGCTGGATTGGAGTGAGATTTTTCGTGTTGAAATGAGATTTGCATCGAAGGATGATGTCACCATGCAATATCTGAAGGTGTTCTGTGAAACACGCAGTCCGATCCAAGGCTTCAAGGTGAGTGTCAGGGTATAGAAGGACGCTCGACCAGTTTACTGCAAGCCACATCCCGTACCATACCCACTCAAGGAGAAAGTCGAGCAAGAACTCAAAAGACTAGAGACTGAAAAGATTATCTCTAAGATAGATCTATGTAATTGGGCTACACCCATTGTTGTTGTACCTAAGTCAGGTGGTAAGGTAAGGTTGTGCGGTGATTATAAAGTAACCATAAACCAGGTTCTAGAGGGTAATCTGCCCAATACAATGCCAAATGTAGAAGATTTGTTCACAATGTTGACAGGTGGTCAGATATTCCCAATGTTAGAATTCATAAATGCCTACTTACAACTTGTGCTAGATGAGGAGTACAAGTCATGCTTGACTATAAATACTCATCTAGGCCTATATCAATTTAATAGGCTACCATTTGGAGTGTCTTCTGCCCCTGTCATATTCCAATGGGTGATGAACCAGATTTCACAAGGCATTGAAGGAGTGGTAAGTTATTTAGATGACATACTAATTTCAGTACCAAACAGACAAATCCATAATGACATATTGAATGAAGTGCTCAAACGGCTAGAAAAGCACAGAGTATGAGTGACTGCTCACAAGTGTGAGTTATTTCAAAACTCAGTGGAGTACTTAGGGCACAGAGTAGACAAAGATGGATTACATCCAACCAGGAGAAATCTGGATGCAATCCGAAATGCACCCACTCCCAAGAATTTCAGTGAATTTTGATCATTTTGGGGTCTTTTGAACTACTATGGGAAGTTCCTTCCAAATTTGACTACAGTGTTACATCCACTGAATGAGCTGTTGACAAAACAGGTCCATTGGAAGTGGTCAGAACAATGCGACATAGCATTCAAGGAGTGTAAAAGCCAATTGGTAGATAATACTATGTTAGTTCACTATGACGTATCGTGCGAGGAAATACCAGTGGCAGTTCGGGGCCATAAAATGCAAGCGGGCAAGCGGCCCCTGGACATCGTGGCACCTTACCATGTCAGGGAGCAGTGCGAGCTGGTGCAGGAGGGCAATGGCAGTGAAGAGGGTGACTGGATTGGATGTCACCATAACCCAGTTCGGTGGGCAGGTACAGCAGGAGCGGCGAGTGATCGTGGAGCGACGTGATCGGGGCCCAGGAGAGGCGTGAGTTCGGGGCCCACCAGAGGAAAGGACCCAGGGGCAGCACGGCCCAGCCCACATTGTGATATATGCACCCACTAGGTCCGTGCAGCATAGCTGGTCTCCAGTCATCTTGGTTAATCCTTGCCACTGGACTAAGACCTAACTCTGTCACGTCCGTGTGGTGGCTGGTGTGTAACGGCCACCATACGTTAAAAAAATCGACGCACAGGCAGCTTCCACCCTTCAACATGTAGTTCGGGACCTGTAATATCATGTCCTTCATTAAAACAGACAAATCCATAATAACATAATAATTCCACCCCAACTGGAGCCATGTGATCTCCTAGGAGAGGCAAGAACCAGATAAAAACCCAGGCCAATTTAAGGAGAAAGAAATCTGGGAAAATTCCTCTCCGACCCATCCAGGCAATCGAAACTAGTCCAGGAGATCACCATGGCCATATTCAATTCCCTGCAGTACTTACCATTATATCTGTGCTGGCCAACAAAAGGTTATCCAGTCTAATTCTAATTAGTAGCTCTAGGTCTTTAACCCTGCAGGTTACTGCACTTTAAGTGCCCATCCAACCATCCCTTTAAAGTGGTGAAGGTTTCTGCATCCTTCACTCTTTCAGGCAGTGAGTTCCAGATCCCCACAACCCTCTGCGTAAAGAAGCCGCCCCCCGCCCTCAAATCCCCTCTAAGCCTTCTACCAACCACCTTAAAACTATGCCCCCTCGTAATAGACCCCTCCACCAATGGAAATGGGCCCTTACTAGCCACTATATCCAGGCCCCTCAATATTTTGGACACCTCAATGAGGTCTCCTCTCAACCTCCTCTGTTCCATTGAGAACAAACCCAGCCTATCCAATCTGTCCTCATAACTAAGATTCTCCATTCCAGCCAGTATCCTAGTAAATCTTCTCTGCACCCTCTCTAGTGCAATCACGTCCTTCCTATAATACGGCGACCAGAACTGCATGCAGCTGTGGCCTAACCAAAGTATTATACAATATAAGCATAACCTCCCTGCTCTTATATACTATGCCTCTAACAATAAAGGCAAGCATTCTGTATGCCTTCTTAACCATCTTATCCACCTGGCCTGCAACTTTCAGGGATCTATGGATAAGCACACCCAGGTTCGTTTGTTCATCTACACTATTAAGTGGCCTACCACTTAATGTGTATCCCTTTCCTTATTAGCCCTCCCAAAGTGCATGACCTCAAACTTCTCTGAATTAAATTCCATTTGCCACTGCTCTGCCCACCTGGCCAGTAGATTGAAATACTCCTGCAGCCCATGACTTTCCTCTTCATTATCAACCACACAGTCAATTTTAGTGTTGTCTGCAAACTCCTTAATCATACTCCCTATATTCAAATCTAAATCGTTCATATATACCACAAAAAGCAAGGGTCCCAGTACTGAGCCCTGCGGAACCCCACTGGAAACATCCTTCTAGTCACAAAAACATCCATCAATCATTACCCTTTGCTTCTTATCTCCAAGCCAATTTTGGATCCAACTTGCCACTTTGCCCTGCATCCCATGGGCTTTAACCTTTGTGACCAGTCTACCATGTGGGACCTTATCAAAAGCTTTGCTAAAGTCCATATACACTACATCGTATACACTACCCTCATCGACCCTCTTGGTTACCTCCTCAAAAAATTTTATCAGGTTAGTCAAACATGATCTTCCCTTAACAAATGTGTGCTGACTGTCCATAATTAATCCTTGTCTTTCCAAATGTAGATTTATCCTGTCTTTCAGGACAGGCCACCAGGTTGAGGTTAGGCTGACAGGCCTGTAATTACTTGGCCTATCCCTTTCTCCCTTCTTAAACAAGGATACTACATTAGCAGTCCTCCAATCCTCTGGCACCATGCCCAGATCCAAAGAGGACTGGAAAATGATGGTCAAGGCCTCTGCTATTTCCTCTTTCACTTCACTCAACAGCCTGGGATGCATTTCATCCAGGCCTGGGGACTTATTTACTTTCAAAGCTGCTAAATCCCTGAATACTTTCTCTCTCACTATATTTATTTCATCCAGAATATAACACTCCTCCGCGATAGCAGTATCTGCATTGCCCCTTTCCTTTGTGAAAACAAATGCAAAGTATTCGTTAAGAACATTACCAACATCTTCTGCCTCCACACAAAGATTACCCTCATGGTCTCTAATAGGCCCTACCCTTTCTTTAGTTACCCTCTTACTCTTAATATATTTATAGAACATCTTAGGGTTTTCCTTAATTTTACTAGCGAAGAATTGTTCGTGCTCTCTTAGCATTCCTAATATCCTTTTTAATTTTGCCTCTTAGCTTTCTAATTTTCTCTAAAGATTCTATAGTATTTAGCCGTTGGTATATGACATAAGCATCCCTTTTTTTCTTTATCCTCCCCTGTAAGTCCCTAGACATCCAGGGGGCTCTAGAATTATTATTCCCACCCTTTTTCTTTAAGGGCACATATAAAGGTCACCTGACAAGTTCCTGTGTTAAGAGCCATTTCTGTGTTTATGATGTCGTAAAGAATATACCACAAAGCTGACTCCTCCAATCTCTCTGCAATCGTGGACAGTTTGCGAGGAAGGCCTGTCAGTACATCGCACATTCTCTGCTGCTGCTCAATGATTCTCCCCTTCACCGACGGCACCCAGGGTACAGCATCTGTGTCCAACTGAGCAGAGCTTGGAGAAGGCTGTGCCCTCTGAAGCAGACTCTTCACTGCTGTCCCTGCCAGCACCATCTGGTCTTGCTCACTTGAGAAGTTTGAGTCACCAAGTGGGAACCCAACTATCTGCCTTACTGGTCCCACCGAAGTGAAAATATCTGAGCTGGTGCATGGTATGCATAAATCCTATGATGGTGCACCCTCAGAATGATTGAGTTCCTCTGAGGAATCATTGTCCGCGACCTCCAGCGATATCTGCTGCACGCGTGAAGGCCCTGTCACTGATAAAAGACATGAATGAGTATTGTCAAGGTAAAAAGGTTGCAACTTCTCATTATGAACATTATCACGTTTCACTCACTGTTAACATCAGGTCAACATGACTGAGTGCCGTGTAACATGTGGCTGTCTGATATTTAATTTATCACCAGCTACCTGGGAAGTCCCCAGCTCCCCATCACTGGCTGCCGAGGATACGAGAATTTGCTGATCTCCAGCGCCTCTTCCTCTGCACTTAAGTTGTGAGATGATGGAGGCCCACCTATGGTTCTCTCCCTCTCCCTCGTGTTCTGTGCTCTCTTCTCGTGCAAGGATGAAACAAACAGGTCAATGACTGAGTGTAATGGAAGGTGTTCATCCGATGGATGGGTTGCATTTGGTGAGGGTGAGTATCAGGGAGAGGCATGAAATTACATAAGGATGAGGGTGAGTGGGAATAGCGGACAGATAGATGGGGATGTGTGGAAGTGCATAGACAAAGAGGCATGGGTTCACCTGCAAGATAAGTGGGTATGAGGAGTGATGTGATGGTGCAGCTTGAGAAGGCAGAGTGAGGGGGTGGGGTGATGTGCACAGCAGATGTAGATTATTGTACACACCTTTCCCGATCTGGCTAGGTCATTAACGTGCATCCTGCATTGCATCCAGGAGCCTGGCACTATGCTCCTGCTGCTGACCTGCTCAGCAACCTCTCATCGTGCCTTCTTGGTCTCTGAAGAAGGATTCTTCCACCCATTGCTAGGGAATAGTATCGCCCTCCAGCTCCTCACAGCCCCAAGCAGCACATCCAGGGAGGCATCATTGAAAGGCAGCACAGTCTTTGCACGTTTCGCTTCCATTCCTCAACTGCCTCCTCACTTCTCTTGAACTCCAACACCTCCAAATTGCATCTTTGCATTGTTCCTTTAAATACTGGAGTTGAGATTGCATCATGTGGGTTCTCACCACGTCCGCTGCCGTGCCTTGGACAGCAAACCTGGAAGTAAACGATAATGAGGTGGTTGCGTTAAAAAGCCACTGACAGACATGCTGAACTTACTTCCAGATTTCTCAGATGATATCGATTCTCCATACCAGCCCTTCCCCTCAGCGCGTCTCCCAGATAAGATCGGAGCCAGAATCTTACAACCTCTCTTACTAAGCACTGTGCTTGAACATATCACAGTATTACCATTACAACATTACTTGCATTGAAATTTCACAGCAATGAAGGCATAAACAATACACATGAAAACATTGGTGATCAATGTGTAACATCAGGCTTCAGTGTGCGTCTGCTTCCAGTAACTACAAAAGATGTTTTAATCCCGTTTTTAAATATAAAACATACAGATATCACTGAGACTTATAATTCCACTTGGGCCCAAGTGGAGTCGAAACACAGTTGCTTTTTCTGTAATTTCAAAGAAAAAAAATCAGGAGGAATAGCATTTATGTTTTGGGAGTTTCCCACCCATCCTGTTGCAGCATGGCAGCAGGTCACTTCAGTCACTAGAAGCTAGGCATTAATGGCAGCCAAAGTCATTTAAAGTCTTGTGTGAAAAGTTACTGTGGTGAAATGCCCAGTACCTGTTCTCCTCCCTGAGGTTGGCTGTGTCTCCACAGTTCAACAAAAATCCCTCTCCTAATATTCACTGTTTAAGCTTGCATTTAAGCGAGTTACTCAAGCGGTGCAGACATTTGTGGAGCCACACCCCAGCGTGAGTCTCCATCCTCAGGGAAGGAGGAGAAAGGTGATGATTGCAAAAACTCACCTTCCTCAATGAGAATGTTTCCATCATTGCCAGGAGCTGTGGCAAACCTAAAATTCCCCATCGAGAAGTCTACATCCCTTTTTAAAAGGTTCTCATAGGAGCAGTCAATGGTATAATGAAAGACATAAATCTGAGGTACTGTTAGATGCCTTGTGAAATGTATTCCAAAATATTTTTTATAGATGTCTCTTAGGTTTTCTCATATGAGATCGTACTGCCAAGCTTATGAATCAATCTTTAACTTAAAAGGAGACAAAGTTCTATGAATGCTTCATATCCCGAGGTTATGAAATGTTCAACACTTCAGCTTACAATTATGTGTGAGGACCATGGGAGGTCACACTTTAAAACTCACAGCCAAGTGGAGGGGTTCTGAAGAAAATGAAAGCATTGAGTTTTGCTACAGGTAAAACTGTGCTCGAGGATAACCTTACTTTCAATGAATACTTAAAATAATTCATTTGACTGTACAGATTGCAAAACAGAAAAAAACAGAGCTTGTGGGTTTTTAGACAGAAAAGATTAAATAGTAAAGTTCTGATTTCTTCTCAAGATGCCTGGAATCAAATAAAAATCTAAAGTAAATCATGACCCTCAAGACTATAATGTATTCCTCTGATCACAGGATACTGGATGGCCTGTGTCTGAAGCCAACTTCTAAATTTGGTTCCCTAACAACATAACTGAGATGATAAGAAAACGGTACAAAATACTGGATACGCAGGAGCGAGCTATATTGTAGTGTGAGAGATTCAGGTCACTTTACAAACAATAAGGAGGTTGATCTCTCCCTTCAGTTGCACAGTTCATTATTTGATACTTATTGAACAACCTGAACTGGATTCTTTTATGTTATAGTTCTATGGAGATCTATGGGCTAGGCTTTCCACATTTTTTGCATCGATACCACCCACTTAACTTCCATTTTAATGCTGAGATGAGGTATAATGCCCAGATATTGCCCATTTAGCAACAAAATGGAAACTAACGCCCATGTATCGTTCACTTATCTCCCAGCGTTACTTTCGGCATGTAGTTAACGCTGAGAATTAAGAATACCGCCTGCCCACTTTTTTTTGCCGTAAAGATCAGAATGAGTGAAACTAACGCCCATAATATCACTGAGTGTTACTTTCAGCATGTCACCCACATATTGCCGAAAATATCGCTCGCCGAAAAACGCTGAGATAAAGTTGCTCTCCCTGAACTAAACCCAGTGGTATGGATGCCATTTTGTAAATCGGAGGTCGGTTCATATAAAGGGCTGCTTCAACTTCTGGGCAGTTTTGATGTACTGTGCAGTTTTTTTAAGGTGATTTGAACATCTGAACAAACATCTTATCATACTGTGGATGATGTGAATTTATTTTAGGTGTTTTAGTAGGTAAATTTATTGTTTGTGAACAATAGGTATAATACTGATTGTTATTGTAATAGGGCCTGTAATTTGATGATTACGCACATGCTGCAGACTAGAGATAGCAGAGGGTATATTCAAGAGCATTATGTGCCCAATCAAAGAGGTGGCACACTGAGGAGCAGGACGAGAACTTACACCCCACGAACTTACAGGGAGAAGCAGTCTTATCTGAGACAATGCGCAACAAGGTTATGTGAAATAAAAAACATTTAATGAGAACATTTGTATAAAATCATAATTTAACTGTAAAAATCACCCCACCCCACCCCACAACAAATTGATAACATTTATATAATTCAAAAAAGTGTTCACATTTCAAACAAAACTTCATCATCATAGAACACAAATGCAAAAAAACAAGTTACCCCCTCCCCTCTTCCCCCAAACCTCCCAACAAAATACCAGCCACAACATAAAAATACTGTGACCAATACAACTCCTGTGGCCGTGCACCTCACTTTCTTTCCACCCGCCCCCCCCCGCCCCCCCGGCTTCTCCTCCCCACCTCTACCCCTTCCCCTCCTGACTCCAAGCCACCTTGCCGAGGAGCTCCTCTGAGCTAGAAGCAAGACCTTCCTCCTGGCTCTCATGTGTCATTGGCAATGAGGGTGCGGCACCTTGGGGTGCAGTGCCGCGCTCCGGGACCAGTGGGAGCCCTCTGCCACCAGTGTTCCTGGCTATCATCTCCAGGGCCTCTACCATCCGCGGCACGTACTCGGTCATGATGGCGGACATGCTGGCCAGCTGTTGGGATATGCCCCCCATTGTTTGAAGGATCTGCTGACCTATCTCAACACTCCTCCTGGACAAGTGTACCATGTCCCCTGTCAGATCTGCCACTCGTTGAGCAGACCTGCTGTGTCGAACCAACCTCCGCGTGGTCAGCGCCGCCATGGAGACACCTCGGGTGCCTTGCGGCAAGGTGCTTGGGCCCGCTACCTCCAGGGTGGAGAAGGGAATGGCCGCAGGAGCACTAGATGTAATCGGTGTCGAATGGATTATGGAGCTTGGCGATGCACGCTCCTTGAAGTTGGCACTGTCATCCATGGAGAAGGCACCCTGCAGCTCGACGGGCGATAATCGAGGCTCCTCAGTACCAGCTGGACGATCCTCCAGCGCGTCCGGCCCCGGACCCCCAGCTTCTTGGCTCGGTGGTGTTGCCTGGGGCCGTGCTGCTGGCTGAGCTACAAAACATAAATGAGGTTATTAGAGGAGAAGGGGGTGCTAGGGTCACAAGGTGATTCCAACGCTACACACAGCATATGCACGACAAAAGCACCACTGCTATCAAAATCATCACAGACATCACATTACATGACCATGACCAAATTCTGCATTGCAATGATTCTCATGAGGCCAGCATTATTTAGATAACACTTTTATCAATCATCTATCATATTTATTGTTCAGATATGAGTGGGTGTGGCATCTATTGACTTTACATCATGTGGCATCACATCAGGTTCTGCTGCTGCATGCATGGCCGACCGGGGCGGATCCCCATTAGTGCCAGCACCCGCTCCTCAATGTCGGTGAGGTCACTGATGACTGGTGGCCTGTTACCCGTTCGCCTCTGCTCGGCCCTATTCCTTGAAGGCTTCTTCTGTAAAAGGTAACACTAGCACAACATGGCATGGGATCATTGTGTGATATCATTACTAGGTACTGCCACAGAGACTGATACAACACATAACCGACAGATGTAAGCATGATTATTACAAAAATTATCATTCTTTACCTAAAGACGTACACCGTCAACACAGGCTTTGAGTAAAACATTCCCGGTAAAAGTGCAAGACATCACACCTGATTTTAATCATTCATTACCCTTACAATTCAAATTATATAAATATATAAGTACATGTAAATAAATGTAATACTTATTCTGGCTGATCCGACAAAGTCATTCCAGCACTGGTTGCCCTCACGCACCTCTTTCATCACCGACATCGCAGCCCATATCTTCTGGTAAACCTTTGGGGTGGGCTTCCCATGCCCACCCCGGGTCAATTGACCCCAGCGTGACTCCACCTCCTGCAGGTGGGAGGCATTTGCCTCATCAGAGAATCTCCGAGCTCGTTTTTGTCTTCCCAATAGTTCCTCTCCCACCTCACTGCTTTCACCAGCGTCCTCAGTCTCCACAGTATGCTGTGTTGCCTCCGCCATCCTTTCCATTTTAACTATATTTTTTCCCCCAAAACTCCGTGCGAATAATGTTATTTGTGCACACAATTATTTTTGCTGCTGGTAAATCTTCCTCCTACTTCCCACAACAGCCAAACAACCACACAACGCACCCACACATGCTTTTAGTTCCTATCTGCTCCCTCTCTCTCTCTCCTCTTCTGTGCATGTATTGATGACCCCTGACCTCCTGAAACACGGGGAAGCGCTGCCAAGGCGTTGCTATGGACGCCGACAGTTTACGGCAGAAGATAAAAAAAATTAACACTAATGCCCATTTCACATCGGTCGCGGTAACACCCATTTTATAAAGTGGAAAGTTGGGGTTTTGAAAATGGACGATAATCCGGCAATCTCAAAACCCATATTAACTGCCAACACTGGAAATAATGCCCTTTTTGGGCGATCTGCACAAAAGTGGAAAGTCTGGCCCTATATAGTGGCATCTCTTTGGACTGGGTAGGAAGAGTGAAGATATCTCACTAATGTATGTATCACATCAATCTAACAGATAGTATTCTGTGACAACAGGGCTAAAGAATGATACAAAACATCTTGCAATCTGCTTATATTCTTACATATGTTTCAACACACTATGCACAGTGTATACAAGCCTTCCTATGTGCTTCACAATGGAAATAAAGAGACCATACCTATGCTCTAGGTTCGTGCATTTGTATCAGCTACACTGGCACGCTGATTGATACCTCTGTTTGATAAATTGGCCCCCCAAATCAATTTTACACACAAACCCGATTGGTCATCTTCTGTTTCATGCCTTTCTCAACGTCACCGGGTTCTTTATGCTGAGCTGAGGCCTCCTCTTCCTCTAAGATCACAATAGTTTGTTCTTGTCCCTACCTCACTGAAGAGGATGAGTAAAAATATAAGATTTTGCTTAATTTATGTTTCACCAGCCATAGGCCGAAGGACTATATACAACTTCCATAACACAACTGGTCAGAGAAGATAGTTTTGAAATTAAGAAAAAGCAATTGATTGTAGACCATTCATTTTCAATATGGTTATAGGACTTGGGTTAGATTGATAACAGTTGAAGCCATTATGCATGAAATAATAGAGGTAGTTTCATGAAGTGAAACTTCGGTGGAATCAAATGAAGGGTCAGATTTTTTCATTCACTAGGGAAAATATCTTGGATAATTATTGTTCTGCTTGCAACGTTCTACAAAGCCATTTCTGAGTTTTACATTATTGTTCGGTTGTGATAATCATTTATCCTGACCCTCGATGCAAGTTTATGGATTAGGAAACACTGAGACTTCTGATTAATATCATGTATTCATCAAAGCATTGGTACAATCCATTACATGTAATACGTGAGACTGGTACTGAAAGTAACTTGTGTGTAACAGACTCATCGGGTGCCATGTTAACTGCTCATGCCAACCTAAGCAAGACTAAATAGAAATCCCTAAGGAGCGTCACATCATTGCAGGGTTAATTACGTTTCTCTAACGTGATGCTATTACATCAGTGCATCCTATCTACATCTAATAAATACAAGAATACATTTACCTAACACACCACCCCATCAACCGATATTCCTACGTCACTTCCTCAAAATGTGCCTGAGCAAATACCATTGATCTCTCTCTTCATTGTTCTCTCTACATAAATAACCATGACGGGCAGATATGGCCTTCACTTTAATCTCTACTTGATACATTTCAAAGCTAGCTCTGTTCAAGCTTTTCACTCTCTTTCTGCACCCAGACTATCTAGCATCCAGCCCATTAAATCAATGTTCCTTTCTCATCCCTTCCTATAAACTGTTATACAGTTCTCCCTGCTTTAGCATTCAGACACTGACCACTGGCCCAATTAATCACTACAGAATTGGTTTGATGAGTATACATGGCTGTTGCTATTCCACCTTGTTATATATGTAAACTTGTATATACCTTGTATAGCCACCAGAGGGCTCATCTCCTGGAGTCCCAAGGGATCCCACAACCCCCTGGGTGCACAGTTACTTAAGGAGGCCTCACAGACTGGAGAGGCAATCTGGAGACCTGCAATAAAAGACAAAAGTCACACTTTACTTTGAGCTCACAGTATCCAATCAGACTCTTTATTCATACATAACAACTGGTGAGGAGATACAGATGACGAACCGAACAATGCAGAGAACAGTGGGCATCCTGGAGAAATTCTCAGAGGGAGATGATTGGGAAAACTTCATGGAGCGACTAGACCAATACTTCGTGGCCAACAAGCTGGAAAGAGAAGTGAACGCTGCCAAACGAAGGGCGATTCTCCTCACCATTTGCGGGGCACCAACGTATGGCCTCATGAAAAATCTGCTTGCTCCAGCGAAACCCACAGAGAAATCGTACAATGATTTGTGCACACTGGTCCAGAAGCATCTGAACCCGAAGGAAAGCGTTCTGATGGCGAGGTACCGGTTCTATACCTACAAAAGGTCTGAAGGCTAGGAAGTGGCGAGTTATGTCGCCGAGCTAAGACGCCTTGCAGGACATTGCAAATTTGAAGGACATTTGGAGCACATGCTCAGAGATGTTTTTGTACTTGGCATTGGTCATGAAGTGATACTTCGCAAACTTTTGACTGTAGAGACCCCAACCTTGAGTAAAACCATAGCGATAGCCCAGGCGTTCATTGCCACCAGTGACAATACTAAGCAAATCTCTCAGCACACGAGTGCTGCTACAAGTACTGTAAACAAAGTGATGTTGTTTTCAAATCACAATGTACAGGGCAGGCCCTACATGCCTGCAGCTGTACGTTCGCAGATGTCTCAGAGTCCACCATCAAGGGTGATGAATGCAAGGCCATTAACACCTTGTTGGTACTGCGGAGTTGATCATCGTTTCCATTCATGCCGCTTCAAAGGGTACGTTTGCAAGGGCTGTGGAACAATGGGACACCTACAACGTATGTGCAGGCGAGCTGCAAACCCTGTTAATCCTGCAAACCACCATGTTTCAGAGGAGGACAGATCCATGGCGGATCACGATGAACCAGAGCCTCAGGCCGAGGAGGCAGAGGTATATGAGGTGCACACATTTACCACACCGTGTCCCCCGATAATGCTGAAGGTTGAATTAAATGGACTCCTGGTGTCAATGGAGCTGGACACGGGCGTGAGCCAGTCCCTTATGAGCAAAAAGACTTTCGATAAATTGTGGTGCAGCAAGGCCTCAAGGCCAGTCTTGACTCCCATTTGCACGAAACTGAGAACTTACACAAAGGAACTGATTCCCATAATCAGCAGTGCTACTGTAAAGGTCTCCTACGATGGAGCGGTGCACAAGCTACCACTCTGGGTGGTACCGGGCGATGGTCCCACCCTGCTCAGCAGGAGCTGGCTGGTAAAGATATGCTGGAACTGGGACGACGTTCAAGCGCTCTCGTCCGCTGATGACGCTTCGTGTGCCCAGGTCTTAAACAAGTTCACTTCGCTGTTCAAACTAGGCATCAGGAAGTTCCAAGGAGCAGAAGTGCAGATCCACTTAATTCCGGGGGCGCGACCCATCCATCACAAGGTGAAAGCAGTTCCATACATGGTGAGAGAAAGGGTAGAGATTGAGCTAGACCGGCTGCAACGAGAGGGCATCATTTCGCCGATTGAATTCAACGAGTGGGCCAGTTGGATTGTTCTCGTCCTCAAGGGAGACGGCACCATCAGAATCTATGGTGTTTACAAAGTAACTATTAATCGTTTCTCCCTGCAGGATCAATGTCCATTACCAAAGGCTGATGACCTGTTTGCTACGCTGGTGGGAGGAAATACGTTCATGAAGCTGGACTTGACCTTGACCTCGGCCTACATGATGCAGGAGCTGGAGGAATCATCGAAGGGCCTCACCTGCATCAACATGCACAAAGGTCGCTTCATTTATAACAGATGCCCCTTTGGAATTCGATCAGCGCAATGATATTCCAGAGACGCATGGAGAGCTTACTGAAGTCGGACCCGCGCACCGTGGTCTTCCAAGACGACATCTTGAATACAGGTCGGGATACAGTCGAACATCTGCGGAACCTGGAGGAGGTCCTTAGTCGACTCAACTGTGTGGGACTCAGGTTAAAATGCTTGAAGTGCATTTTCCTGGAGCCTGAAGTGGAGTTCCTGGGAAGAAGAATCGCGGCAGATGGCATCAGGCACACCGATTCGAAGACGGAGGCAATCGAGAACTCACCGAGGCCACAGAACGTGACGGGTTTGTGGTCGTGTCTAGGAATCCTGAACTATTTTGGTAACTTCTTACCGGTCTCAGCACACTGTTAGAACCAATGCACACCTTACTGTGTAAAGGAGAGGAATGGGTATGGGGCAAAAGCCAAGAAAATGCCTTTGTAAAAGCTAGAAAATTGTTATGCTCAAACAAATTGCTTGTGTTGTATGATCCATGCAAGCGTTTGGTACTAGCATGTGATGCATCGTCATACGGTGCTAATGAATCTGGGAAATTGCAATCGGTTGCTGATGCATCCAGGAGTCTGTCTAAGGCTGAGAGAGCCTACAGCATGATTGAAAAAGAAGCGTTAGCGTGTGTTTATGGCGTAAAGAAAATGCATCAATTGGAAACTGACCATAAGCCACTAATATCCCTGTTTTCCGAAAGTAAGGGGATAAATACTAATGATCGGCCTGCATTTAGAGAAGGGCGCTCACGTTGTCTGCATACAATTACGTCATCTGCCACAGGCCAGGCACAGAAAACTGTGCCGATGCTCTCAGTAGGCTGTCATTGTCCACCACGGCCCGCAGCTTTAGTCATGGTTATGGAAGCATTCGAGAGTGAGCAATCACCCGTCACTGCCCGACAGATCAAAACCTGGACAAGCCAGGACCCCTTACTGTCCCTAGTAAAAAATTGTGTGCTTCACGTGAGCTGGTCCAGTGTCCCAGTGGAAATGCAGGAAGAGATAAAGCCGTTCCAGCAGTACAAAGATGAAATGTCTATACAGGCAGACTGCCTTCTGTGGGGTAATCAGGTAGTGGTCCCCAAGAAGGGCAGAGACACATTCATCAATGACCTCAACAGTACCCACCCAGGCATCATAATGATGAAAGCGATAACCAGATCCCACGTGTGGTGGCCCAGTATCGATGCGGATTAAGAGTCCTGCGTGCACAGATGTAACACTTGTTCGCTGTTAAGCAATGCACCCAGGGAGGCGCCACTAAGTTTATGGTCTTGGCCCTCCAAACCGTAGTCCAGGGTCCATGTCGACTATTCAGGCCCGTTTTTGGATAAAATGTTCCTTATGGTTGTAGATTCGTTCTCCCAGTGCATTGAATGTGAGATAATGTCGGCAAGCACGTCTGCTGCCACCACTGAAAGCCTGCTGGACATGTTTGCCATGCACGGACTGCCTGATGTCCTTGTGAGCGACTACAGGCCATGTTTCACCAGTGCCGAATTCAAGGAACTCATGACCCGTAACGGGATCAAACATGTTGCATCTGCCCTGTTCAAACCAACATTCAATGGTCAGGCAGAGAGAGCAGTGCAAGCTATCAAGCAGGGCATGAAGCGGGTAACTGAAGGCTAGCTGCAGACTCGCCTATCCCGAGTCCTGCTTAGCTACCGCACAAGACCCCACTCGCTCACTGGGATTCCACCTGCTGAACTGCTCATGAAAAGTGCACTTAAGACAAGGCTCTCGTTAGTTCATCCTGATCTACATGAACAGGTGGAGAGCAGGCGGCTTCAACAAAGTACATATCATGATAGTGCAAATGTGTCACGCAAAATTGAAATCAATGATCCTGTATTTGTGTTGAATTATGGACAAAGTCCCAAGTGGCTTCCCAGCACTATTGTGGCCAAAGAGGAGAGCAGGGTGTTTCGGGTCAAACTTTCAAATGGACTCATTCATCGGAAACACTTGGACCAAATCAAACTCAGGTTCACGGACTATCCAGAGCAATCCACTTTGGTCCCTACCTTCTTTGACCCCCCAATATACATACCAGTGGCAACCGACACCACGATTGGCCACGAAACAGATCCCATCACCCACAGCAGCCCAGCAGGACTCACCACACCAGGCAGCCCAGCAAGGCCAGCTGCGCAGCAGCCCAGCGAGGGCCCAACAAATGATTCACCAAAACCAGCATTTGCACCGAGATGATCAACCAGGGAAAGGAAGGCTCCAGATCGACTCACCTTGTAAATAGTTACACTGTTGACTTTGGGGGGAGTATTGTTATATATGTAAATTTGTAAATACCTTGTATAGCCACCAGAGGGCTCATTCCCTGGAGTCCCAAGGGATCCCACATTTCCTTGGGAGCACAGGTACTTAAGGAGGCCTCACATGCTGGAGAGGCACTCTGGAGACCTGCAATAAAAGACTAAGGTCATACTTTACTTTGAGCTCACAGTATCCAGTCAGACTCTTTATTCATACATAACACACCTCATCTACCTATTTTGATAATAATGAATTGCGATTTGACCAACTCTAGTTTTTTCCGTCCACTTAAGAACATAAGAATTAGGAGCAGGAGAGGGCCATAAGGCCCCTCAAGCCTGTTCCACCATTCAATAAGATAATGGCTGATCTGATCTTGACCTTACCTCCATTTCCCTGCCCACTCCCCAAAACCCTTGACTTCCTTATCATTCAAAGATCTGTCTATCTCCACCTTAAATATATTCAAAGGGGGATGGGAACCTATGCAGGGAGACAGAGGGAAATAGAAGGGGGCAGAAGCAAAAGATACAAAGGAGAATAGTAAAAGTGGAGGGCAGAGAAACCCAAGGCAAAAAGCAAAAAGGGCCACATTACAGCAAGATTCAAAAGGGGCAAAGTGTGTTAAAAAGACAAGCTTGAAAGCTCTGTGCCTCAATGCGAGGAGTATTCGGAATAAGGTGGACGAATTAACTGCGCAGATAGCAGTTAACGGATACGATGTGATTGCCATCACGGAGACATGGCTACAGGGTGACCAAGGCTGGGAACTCAACATCCAAGGGTATTCAGTCTTTAGGAAGGATAGACAGAAAGGAAAAGGAGGCGGGGTGGCGTTGCTGGTTAAAGAAGAAATCAATGCAATTGTAAGGAAGGACATTAGCCTGGATGATGTAGAATCGGTATGGGTGGAGCTGCGGAACTGCGGAATTCCAAAGGGCAGAAAACGTTAGTGGGAGTTGTGTATAGACCACCAAATATTAGTAGTGAGGTTGGGGACAGCATCAAACAAGAAATAAGGGATGTGTGCAATAAAGGAACAGCAGTAATCATGGGCAACTTTAATCAACATATAGATTGGGCTAACCTAACTGGTAGCAATGCGGTGGAGGAGGATTTCCTGGAGTGTATTAGGGATGGTTTTCTAGACCAATATGTCGAGGAACCAACCAGGGAGCTGGCCATCCTAGACTGGGTGATGTGTAATGAGAAGGGACTAATTAGCAATCTTGTTGTGCGAGGCCCTTTGGGGAAAAGTGACCATAATATGGTAGAATTCCTCCTTAAGATGGAGAGTGACAAAGTTAATTCGGAAACTAGGGTCCTGTACTTAAGGAAAGGTAACTTCGACGGTATGAGGTGTGAATTGGCTAGAATAGACTGGCAGAGGATACTTAAAGAGTTGATGGTGGATAAGCAATGGCAAATATTTAAAGATCACATGGATGCACTTCAGCAATTGTACATCCCTGTCTGGAGTAAAAATAAAACTGGGAAGGTGGCTCAACCATGGCTAACAAGGGAAATTAAGGATCGTGTTAAAACCAAGGAAGAGGCATATAAATTGGTTAGAAAAAGCAACAAACCTGAGAACTGGGAGAAATTTAGAATTCAACACTGGAGGACTGGGGGTTTAATTAAGAAGGAGAAAATAAAGTACGAGAGGAAGCTTGCAGGGAACATAAAAACTGATTGCAAAAGCTTCTATAAATATGTGAAGTGAAAAAGATTAGTAAAGACAAACATAGGTCCCTTGCAGTCAGATTCAGGTGAATTTATAATGGGGAACAAAGAAATGGCAGACCAATTGAACCAATACTTCGGTTCTGTCTTCACAAAGGAAGATACAAATAACCTTTCGAATGTACTAGGGGAAAGTGGGTCTCGTGAGAATGAGGAACTGAAAGATATCCTTATTAGGCGGGAAATTGTGTTGGGGAAATTGATTGGATTAAAGGCCGATAAATCCCCGGGTCCTGATAGTCTGCATCCCAGAGTACTTAAGGAAGTGTCCCTAGAAATAGTGGATGCATTGGTGATCATTTTCCAACAATCTATCGACTCTGGATCAGTTCCTATGGACTGGAGGGTAGCTAATGTAATGGCACCTTTTAAAAAAGGAGGGAGAGAGAAAACGGTTAATTATAGACCGGTTAGCCTGACATCAGTAGTGGGGAAAATTTGGAATCAATCATTAAGGATGAAATAGCAGTCCATTTGGAAAGCAGTGAGAGGATTGGACTGAGTCAGCATGGATTTATGAAAGGGAAATCATGCTTGACGAATCTTGTGGAATTTTTTGAGGATGTAACTAGTAGAGTGGACAAGGGAGAACCAGTGGATGTGGTGTATTTGGACTTTCAAAAGGCTTTTGACAAGGTCCCGCACAAGAGATTGGTGTACAAAATCAAAATGCATGGTATTGGGGATAATGTATTGACAGGAAGCAGAGAGTCGGGATAAATGGGTCCTTTTCAGAATGGCAGGCAGTTACTAGTGGGGTGCCGCAGGGCTCAGTGCTGGGACCCCAGCTCTTTACAATATACATTGACGATTTGGATGAAGGAATTGAGTGTAACATCTCCAAGTTTGCAGATGACACTAAACTGGGTGGCGGTGTGAGCTATGAGAAGGACGCTAGGAGGCTGCAGGATGACTTGGACAGATTAGGTGAGTGGGCAAATACATGGCAGATGCAGTATAATGTGGATAAATGTGAGGTTATCCATTTTGCAGGCAAAAACACAAAGGCAGAATATTATCTGAATGGCGGCAGACTAGAAAAAGGGGAGGTGCAACGAGACCTGGGTGTCATGGTTCATCAATCACTGAAAGTGGACACGCAGGTACAGCAGGCGGTAAAGAAGGCAAATGGTATGTTGGCCTTCATAGCTAGGGGATTTGAATATAGGAGCAGGGAGGTCTTACTGCAGTTGAACAGGGCCTTAGTGAGGCCTCATCTGGAATATTGTGTTCAGTTTTGGTCTCCTAGTCTGAGGAAGGACGTTCTTGCTATTGCAGCGAAGGTTCACCAGACTGATTCCAGGGATGGCTGGGCTGTTATATGAGGATAGACTGGATCAACTGGACCTTTATTCACTGGCGTTTAGAAGGATGAGAGGGGATCTCATAGAAACATATACGATCCTGACGGGGCTGGACAGGTTAGATGCGGGAAGAATGTTCTCGATGTTGGGGAAGTCCAGAACCAGGGGACACAGTCTTAGGATAAGGGGTAAGTCATTTAGGACTGAGATGAGGAGAAACTTCTTCACTCAGAGAGTTGTTGACCTGTGGAATTCCCTGCCGCAGAGAGTTGTTGATGCCAGTTCATTGGATATATTCAAGAGGGAGTTAGATATGGCCCTTACGGTTAAGGGGATCAAGGGGTATAGAGGGAAAGCAGGAAAGGGGTACTGAAGGAATGATCAGCCATGATCTTATTGAATGGCGATGCAGGCTCGAAGGGCCCAATGGCCTACTCCTGCACCTATTTTCTATGTTTCTATGTTTCTATGACCCAGCCTCCAGAGCTCTCTGGGGTAGAGAATTCCAAAGATTCACAACCCTCTGAGAGAAGAAATTCTTCCTCATTTCCGTTTTAAATGAGCAACCCCTTATTCTGAAACTATGCCCCCTATTTCTGAACTCTCCAGCCATGTGAAGCAATCTTTCAGCACCTATCCTGTCAATCAGACTCTTATACGTTTCAATGAAATCTCCTCTCATTCTTCTAAACTCCAGAGAGCATAGGCCTAATCTACTCAATCTCTCCTCATAGAATAACCCTTTTATCCCAGGGATTAGTCTAGTGAACCTTCGTTGAACCACCTCTAAGGCAAGTATATCCTTCCTTAGATAAGGAGACCAAAACTGTGCATGGTACTCCAGGTGTGGTCTCACCAAAGCCCTGTACAATTGTTGCAAGACTTCCTTACTCTTGTACTTTAACCCCCTAGCAATAAAGGCCAACATACCATTTGCCTTCCTAATTGCTTGCTGTACCTGCAAGCTAACTCTCTGTGTTTCCTGTACTAAATCTCTCTGAACACCAACATTTATTATTTTCTCACCATTTAAAAATGATTCTGTTTTTCTATTCTTCCTACCAAAGTGACTAAAACCTCACATTTCCCCACATTATACTCCATCTGTCACCTTATGGCCCACTCACTTAACTTATCTATATCCCTTTGCAAGCTCTTTGTGTCCTCCTCACAGCTTACTTTCCCACCTAGCTTTGTATCATCAGAAAATCTGGATACATTACACTCTGGCACTTCATCTAAGTCATTAATATAGATTGTAAATAGTTAGAGGCCCAAGCACTGAACCTTGCGGCACCCCACTCGTTACAGCCTGCCAATCTGAAAATTACCCATTTATCCCAACTCTCTGCTTTTTGTCCATTAACCAATCCTCTGTCAATGCTAATATATTACCTCCCATGAGCCCCTATCTTGTGTAACAACCTTTTATGTGGCACCTTTGACTTAAGTCATTGAAGTGCTTTCTGTATTCTGCATGTTGGATTTTCTAACTATACTAATGCAGTCCCTTGTAGGTGTATGGCTTTTTCTGCCTAGACTTATTTAGATTTTTAGGTTTTGTAAACTGTGCAATAACTATCCGAAGTGTTAAAATTGAGACTTGGGATTTCAGTGAACCAAATTTTTTATCCCTCATATACTCCTGTGAAGCACCTTGGGACGTTTCATTCTGTTAAAGGCACTATATAAATACAAGTTGTTGTTGTTGTTGAACCAGCATTTACTGCCTGTGCACAGAATCACCTGTAGAATTTCAGTGCTTGATTTCTAGTGGTTAAGGTAAGAATTTCCAATGATTACAGGTGAATTCTGACTGGATCTGGAACTTGACGTATTATTCCTTGAAAACTAATCAGCAGGCTCCACCTTTCCCTTCACAACAACCCTGCCCAATATCTTGGGTAATTGTGCTAAATATCACAGCAGAAACACAATCACCATGTTGCAGTGTTCACAGAAAATCCCCAAATGTAGACATCAGCCAGAAAACCTTCACCTTCACGGACGGGTGAAAATAGTAGATAAACCGTAATTAAATTTCCAGACACATTGACATTTACATCAACATCAACTGTAAATAGCCAAGGAATTTAATTGCAGGCAATTGATTAAAAATAAATTGTCAATGATTTTTCTGTAACCTATTGGGCTGAGTTTCAGAGTTCTCAAAGCGTAAGGTGGAAGGTGACCCTGTTACAGGGAATGGCATAATGCATTGCATTTCAAGCACAGTGTGCCACAGTGTCGAGGCATGGTTTTGCGCCAAGTCTGTTACAGTTCCTGATCTCGGGTGGGACACGAGGACACACACTTCATCACAAGGCCGGGGAGAAGGAAATGCTATGTTCATATATAATTGACAGAAGAGCCAAATTATAGTGGCTCTACTGTGTCTCCTACTAGCCAATGTCATTGGCTCACACTCAGGAGCAATCTGCTGCCCACACTCCCATCAGGGCTAGGGTATGCAGTGGGAACCAAAATAAGTGAGAAGAGACACATACTTTTTTTCCAATTTCTTACAAAACATGAGCATGTTTTTTAAATTTTGAATGAAGTCAGAATTTTAATGAAATGATGAGAAGCCTGAGAATTTCACGTTTAGAAGCCTGTAAGGTGCTGTGGCCGTTCAAGCCCAGAAAACAATAATGCAGAGTAATGCATCCTGCGGTGAAATGCTTTCATACCCATTTTCCAATGTAATGCAAATCTAAATCTGTCCTGAGAATTTATGACAAAGTTCCAGGGACACTCGCAGATCCATCTATATTTTATAACAACTGCTAGTCAGTGATAGTTATTGAGACAGTCAACAGCCGAAGGCTCCTGGTTCAATTAACGTCATCAAGAAAGGGAGAAGAGCCTCGAGTGAGAAAATGAATCTGCAAGGCATTTCTCATCCATGCTGCGTGCTGATTTCCCCCCCCCCCACCTCCCCCTCTGAATTTTAATGATAATTTTCAGTTTAAAAAAAAAAAACATTTAGGGATCTTAGTTTCTTCTTAAAGCACTATCTTGTCTCAGTGTGGTCTGAATGGTTTGTAATGGTTTTTTTTTTGTAGCAGGGGGTTGCATGAGAGGAGAGAAAGAAAAAGAGGCCAGTCGAGTAAAAGATATTGATTTTTTTTCTTTCTCTCTCAAGGCTGGTGGTTTTAAAGCTGTCATTCATGACTCTCATTAATCATTACCCTGACTAAATCAATCTCTCGATTTTGAGGGAAGATAATTGAAGCCATTCGCTCTGTGGCATCAGGCTTGTGAGAAGAGAGAAACAGTGCTAAGTAGAACGGTATAATAGCACAAACAGCTGCAGAGGCGACAAACAAGAGCAACATTTTAGTACAATTCAAGTGCACATTTTAAATGTAATAAATGGGCGAGCCATTTTTCATTTGTCAGAAGGTTAGATTAGGTCCGCTGTGAGCTGTAATGAATTCCACTGTTTAGCCATAATAAATACTTGCCAGATCAATTTTTAATAAGATTTTACACTTTCATTTAGTTTCTTCCAACAATTTTAATGTTTTGTTTATATAACTCCCTGTATGGATCGAGACTGTTCAGTTTAACAGTGATAGATTACCCCAGGATTTGATAAGTCATTTTTTTTTTAAATGATGTGCACACAAAAGACCCAGAGCAGAAGCAGTACCGTGATGTCCTGTGTTTATACGCAAATGGGTATGTCGCTGTGCCCGTCAAACTGAAGTTAAGAGAAATTCTTCTGCCGTTCAGCTGAGGTTGAGGGAAAGCTAAGCCTGACTACTGTACATGTAATTACTGCAATGTACAACAGGCACGGCACTATAAGGCTGAGTATTTCAGTTCATTGGGACTTTGGATTAAGAAGGAACTAAATTCCAATGGAATGACTGGAGTCACAAGAAAAGCTGTTTCATATAAATCCTTTAATTCTGTTAAATACTTCTGCAAATACATATCAAGGTAAAATATGATTGATTTCTGCAAGGCATGTTCTGCATTAAATCTTCTGTGGTTCTCTCCATTACTTTATAATTTCCATCAGTTCCTATGGAAGTTGCTTTATTTTAGTAAAGAAAATGGCTCATACTTTGATAGCTGAAAAAATCTCAGTCCTTACAGCATCAGAGTAAATATATATATATATGTGTGTATATAATCGAATGTTACAGGGTTTCTAAAATACATCCTCTCAATCTTCCCCAGTAACTGTTGGCTGCATAGTTACATCATCAACATCATAATTATCATAATGCAAAGTTTACAAGCCAACCTACTTTAAGGAACTCCAAAGGGGAGTCATTTTATATAGTGAGACTCAACTCTATATAGTGTTATAGCCCTTTCTCCAATCGGTACTTCCATCAAGCAAGGATCCTCGGCAGAAGTGGAGTGTTGTTAAATTGCCCCAGAGACCAGCACACTCATTCCAACATGGATAATTCTTTTAAAACTTAACTTCATTTCAACCATCAAAACACATGCACTCATACATGGCTATCCATCACAGGCAACACACAGATTAGGATGTCATCATCAGCCACACTCTCTGATATGTGTTACTTCATATATGATACACACCATGACTGATATCATATGGAAAACAGTATTGATTAATATGACTTGACTCAGACTTTGCTTTGTGCATGTTTTAAAAAAAATGACTTTTCAAATGTTTTGGTGAATGTTTATGCCTAGAGAGGCGAGAAATATATTGGACACAGAAAAATCAATCCTTTTCCCATTTTGGCTGCATAGCATCACAACCTACCACTCCCAAATGGGTTGTGGATAAAAATGTAAAAAGCTGTTCTGCTACGACAATGTGCCATACCCCATGCAGTTACATCATCAAAAGCATGATTCTCATAAAGCAAAGTTTACAAGCCACCTACCTTAAGGATCTCCAATGGGGAGTAATTTTATATAGTGAGACTACAGCACAGAAACAGGCCATTCGGTCCAACAAGTTTATTCTCCACACAAGCCTCCTCCCACTCCTCAGACGAGCTGCCCTCACTGCACATGGTCATTTCCAACACCCATCATCCTTGTGGCTTTTGGGCCGGATTATCAATTTAGCGCCAAATTAGGGGTAGTTTGACTCTGGAATTTGATCCCTGCTGGGAATTGGTTTATTTTTAAATACGTCCCTTTTGATGAGACGATTACATTTGGTGGGAATAAAGAAGTTGGTGTGATTGCTCAAGCCTTGTATTTGTGTCACAGACTTGTAAAAAGCTGTGACAATGGGTTTTAGCAAAGTGCAATTTATTACCAGCTAGGAGACACCCACGAGATAGGGATTTAAATGCTTACATAAACGACAGGCTCATGTTACAGAAATAATCATTTCAAAGAAAGGTGTTAAGCTTGTCCAAGGCTCCTCGTATTACCAAAATCAAACAGATTCACTGCGCTGTTGTGCAAGGCTCAGTGAAACCCAATCTACTTTTAAATGATACAGCTCCATTCCGACTCAAGCATTTGGCTGCAGAAACAGAATACCAGTGGTGTCTTTAGGGCCCAAGTTTCCCCAGGAGTTGCTCCGATTTTTTGGGGAGCAACTATATGTTTTTGGAGTAACTTAAAAATCGCAATTCTCCCCATTTAAGTTGCTTCAGTGTAAGTGAGTTAGATAAGTTTTTTTTAGTTCAGTTTTCTTTTAAAAAGGGGGCATTACCAGCCACTTACACCTGTTTTGTCCATTTAACCATTTTAGCCAGCTAAAACTTACTCCAAACTAACTTAGGCCAGCGTAAGTGGACACTTTTGTACATTCAGAAAAATCCTGTGGTGAATTAAGAAATCAGCGCAGGCAGCCAGAGATTGGGGGAGTGGGGGGGGGGGGTGGCGGGAAAGGAAGTTAGAAGGTTTTCCAAAGCATTAAGCACTTCACTTTTAACCATGAAGATGCATAGAAACCATCATAATTTTTAAATAACAATAAATGAATATTAAATAATAAATTAGAAGCCCTACCTTGCCGACTGGAGTACGCACTGGCAAAGCCCTTCAGCCAGGGCTAGGGGCGGGAGGCTGGGAGAGACCTGTGCATGTAAGGCAATCGGTCACTGGCATCCTCGGCCCATGGACACCCATCACACTGCCACATCACATTAATTTCTGCCTCACCATTGCACGTCGTTGCACTTGGTGTTAAAGCTTCGAGACCGGGCAGGGGGAGTCTAGGCACGCTCCCCGTGGATGTGCAGGTCAGTCTTGAAGTCCTGAGCGATCTCTCGCACCAGGCACTGGAAGGGCAGCTTGCGGATCAGCAGCTCGGTGGATTTCTGGTAGTGGCGGATCTCTCTCAGAGCCACAGTGCCGGGTCTGTAGCAATGAGGCTTCTTAACTCCACCCATGGCTGGAGTGCTCTTCCGAGCCGCTTTGGTCACCAGCTGTTTGCGAGGAGCTTTCCCTTCAGTCGATTTGCATGCTGTCTGCTTGGTCCTGGCCATCTTCTGAACGGAGCACAGCACAATCTGCAACCCCATTCTCCTTGTTGCATTTAAGCCCTGTTCCCTGACAGGTTGCGGCGGGGAGCCCATTCGGCCAGGGCTAGGGGCGGCGCGCTTCGGGCCCCTCCCACACAGCCTGCAGAGCGTCGCAGAGATTCAGGCTGCGAGGACACTCTAGCACGCAGGTGCAGCAATCCCGGCACTGTTTTCAGCGCCGGGACCTAGCTCTGCCCCCGAATCCAGTTGCCATGCTGTGCCACCATCGAGGACAGGCTGGGGAGCGGCCAAACTCGGCCTGAAGAGTTTTGGCTCCCTTTTTGTTCCAGAAAAGCGGCGCACCTCTGGTGAGTGTGCCAGAAATCTGTACTGGACAAATTTGGGCCCTAAGATAGGTCTGTGGTCTCTGAGGCAGCTTTCTCAGGCTGGATTGATAGTTTGCAATTCATTTTATATTTTTCATAAGCTTGAATGTTTCCACCAGCTGAGAAAACATTACAGCAATTAGACTTGAGATCTATAAGGCAAAAATATCAGATAACATGGCAAATGATCGATGGAATCAATAAAGCCAAGACAACAGACCCGACTTTGGTGCTTACCGATGGTCCACCGAGTTCCCGGTGGTATCGCGGCGCTCAGTTGTTTTTCACCGTCGGCAGACCGCCAAGACGTAAGACCTCAATTTTGGTCGTTTTCTTTTTGGCGGTCTGCCAATGTTGTGTGAGCATTGCGCAATGGGTGGTCTCGTAGAATGGAGTTGAGCTGAATAAAGGCTTTGCTTGATCGATGGTATAGCTGCGCACTGCACATGCGCAAATTTTTTTTTCTCCGAACTTGTATTTTGCCGCGATTTCAGGGGCCAAGGATCACCTGTGCATGCGCAGAGAGTGGCAGTGAGGAGAGACAGTGAGAAGGAGCAATGAGGCATTCGAAGGCTGCTGCTTTGCTTCTCAATATAATCATAATAATAATAAGGCTAACTTCAGTGTTCTCCTCCAAATGATGTTGCTTATCTCTGGTATTCCCGATTTTTCATGATTTCTCCCCATTTTTAAATAAACAAGATAACCTCCAGAAATCCTTCTTTTCCTCCCAAAGGACTTCTTTCCTTTAAAAATGACTTTTTTTCCCTGTGAATACAACAGCAGTGCTCTGCTCCAATGCTGCTGCTTCTCCCGATGTCCAAATGAATGCACCGTGCACAACCGCCCACTTTACTATAAAAGTCCGTTTTCCAGAACGGTATGCTTCAGGGTGGTACGTCGGCAGTGAGTGATCAATGTTGGAGTTTGCGGCGGTATGTTGGGTCTTCAGTGTCGGCGGACAATGCACATAATGCTCGGCGGTATGTCAGTCACCAATGTCGCGCCGGGCGGCATGTCGGTGGTATGCAGCTACTTTTCCACGAAACTTCCAATTCTCGGTGGTATACGGGCATTCTGCGGGCGGTAGTGGGCGATATGTCCACCAACGTCGGGCCCAACAGCTTTGTCGAGGAAGCTTCAGTGTTTCTTACTTCCTTCTCCTCATTCATTTTTAAATGCCAGCACCTCCTTTTCTCTTTCCTCCATCACCCGATTCGACTGCAGTCAGGATAACTGATGGCTGGAACAGCACGCTCCTTTAAAGCTCCAGTTCGTATGATATGTTTATATGCTCTGACTGACACTTCATGGCTGCCTAAGGACACTGGTGTGCATGAAGGATGACGAGGTGATCAACTTTCTCTTGCAATCTCATGGTGAGTGACTACTCTATAATAGTATTTTTCACCGTATTATATTTTAACCTCTTATCCTACATGAGACACATGCTAGGCTGAATATTCCCCCCCCACTCCCCACCCCGCCACCTCCTCCTGTAACTGTTCACTTTTTTTGAAAAGAGAGATGAGGAGAGAAGGAACACATCCCATTGTTACACAGGTTGATGGGTGAGTGGCAGCACTCTGACAAGAACTGCTCCAATAAAGATTTGTTTGGGAGAATTCCCTGAATAAAACGAAGCAACTTCCACCTGGTTGGATGCCATTAACACGATAATCCCTATTTATTTTTTTTAATCCCCGGAGATCTGATGGTAAGTCTATGTCAGATGCCCCACCAGTTTTCGTAGCTGACCCTTGGTGGGTTTAGCGGGCTGGTTGACCTGGTGAGTTCTGTCCAATTCCTGTTTCTGCAGAGGTCAGTATGTGCTGATATGTCTTAATGTAGTCAAGGGAGAACTGGTTATATTACCCATCGATTGAGGGAAGATTCTGCCAATATTATTCAAAATCATTCCATAGATTTCTGAATATCTATATTTTCTGAACTTTAACACTGAAGTCAAGCCCTGAAATAGAGAATTAGGAAAAACTACTTATTGAGATCCAGATCTATATTATTAACAGTTGTAGAGAAATAAATTACTTTTTACCTGACAAGATTCTGAGTTTTAATAAAGTTTAGAAAAAAAACTATGAACACAATGTAGCACTCTTCGATGATTCTGTCTATTCAACATAATAATCAATTTGCGCCCAATAATTTGCCCAAAAATGAAACAGCAGTCAGGCCGATATCCTTTGTCCATCCTTTGGCCCTCCATTCAACATGCCATTTCTGCAGCTACCGATTTGCTCAATTATATCCTCACCACCACCTTTGATGCCCTAGTCGCTATTAAAACAATTACTCTCTCTCACCCTGGCCATTCACCCAGTTACAGCCCTGATCTTCACTCCCTTAAGTTCAAGGGACGCAGACTTGAACGGTTTAGCCATTCACCACCAGATCTGGCTGGACCACATAAAGCACTAGGTCCTGCTCTCGTCTGTCAAAATTGTTCACTATTCCAGGATCATAGAAACATAGAAAATAGGAGCAGTAGTAGGCCATTCGGCCCTTCGAGCCTGCACCGCTATTCAATATGATCATGGCTGATCCTCTATATTCCCGCTTTCTCCCCATACCCTTGATGCCTTTTGTGTCTAGAAATCTATCTGTCTCCTTCTTAAATATATTGAACGATTTGGCTTCCACAGCCTTCTGTGATAGAGAATTCCACAGGTTCACCACCGTATGAGTGAAGAAATTTCTCCCATCTCAGGCCTAAATTTCCTACCCCGTATCCTGAGACTGTGACCCCTTGTTCTAGACTTCCCAGCCAGGGGAAACATCCTCCCCGCATCCAGTCTATCCAACCCAGTCAGAATTGTATATGTTTCAATGAGATCCACTTTTATTCTTCTAAACTCTAGTGAATTCAGGCCTAGTCGACCCAATCTCTCCTCATATGACAGTCCTGCCATCCCAGGAATCAGTCTGGTGAACCTTCGCTGCATCCCTCTGTGGCAAGCATATTCTTTCTTAGGTAAGGAGACCAAAACTGCACACAATACTCCAGGTGCAGTCTCACCAAGGCCCTGTATAACTGTAGTAAGACATCCTTGCTCCTGTACTCAAATCCTCTTGCAATGAAGGTCAACATATCATTTGCTTTCCTAACTGCTTGCTGCACCTGCATGTTTGCTTTCAATGACTGGTGTACAAAGACATTCAGGTCTCTTTGTACATCGACATTTCCCAAGCTATCACCATTTAAATAATACTTTGTCTTTATGTTTTTCCTACCAAAGTCAATAACTTCACATTTATCCACGTTATACTGCATCTGCCATGTGTTTGCCCACTCACTCAACCTATCTGCAGCGTCTTTGCATCCTCCTCACAACTTACAATCCCACCTAGTTTTGTGTCATCAGCAAACTTGAAAATAGTCCATTTGGTTCTCTCATCTAAATCATTTATATATATTGTGAATAGCTGGGGCCCAAGCACTGATCCCTGTGGTACCCCAATAGTCACTGCCCACCACCCCGAAAAAGACCTGTTTATTCCTACTCTCTGTTTTCTGTCAGTTAACCAATTTTCAATCCATGTCAGTATATTACCCCCAATCCTATGTGTTTTAATTTGGCACATTAACCTCTTAGGTGGGACTTTATCAAAGTCTTTCTGAACATCCACATACACTACAGCCACTGGTTCTCCCTTATTTATTCTATCAGTTACATCCTCAAAAAACTCCAATAGGTTTGTCAAACATGATTTTCCTTTCATAAATCCATGTTGACTTTGTCTAATCCTGTTGATGTTTTCTAAGTGTCCTGTTATCACATTCTTTATAAATAGACTTTTCTTTACTACTGATGTTAGGCTAACCGGTCTGTAGTTCCCTGTTTTCTCTCTCCCTCCTTTTTTAAATAGTGGGGTTACATTTGCCACCCTCCAATCTGCAGGAACTGTTCCATAATCTATAGAATTTTGGAAGATGACAACCAATGCATTCACTACTTCCAAGGCTACCTTTTAGTACTCTGGGATGCAGAATATCAGGCCCTGGGGATTTATTGGCATTTAGTCCCATTAGTTTCTCCAGCACTATTTTCTTACTAATAATCATTTCCTTTTTCCTCTTGCTCACTAGACCCTTGGTTCCCGAGCATTTCTGGGACATTATTTGTGTCCTCTTCCATGAAGACAGACCAATGTATTTATTTAATTGTTCTGCCATTTCCTTGTTCCCCATTATAAATTCTCCCGTTTCTGACTGTAGAAGACCAACATTTGTCTTCACTAATCTTTTTCTTTTTACGTACTTGTAGAAACTTTTGCAGTCAGTTTTTATGTTGCTTGCAAGTTTACTCTCATACTCTATTTTTCCACTCTTAATCAATCTCTTGGTCCTTTTTTGCTGAATTCTAAATTGCTCCCAATCCTCAGGCTTGCTACTTTTTCTGGCAACTTTGTATAACTCCTCTTTGGATCTAATACTATCCTTAATTTATTTTGTTAGCCATGGTTGGACCACTTTTCCTTTTGTGTTTTTGCACCAGAAAGGAATGAATAACTGTTGCAATTCATGCATTCATTCCTCAAATGTTAGCCATTGACTATCCACCATCATGCCTTTTAATGAATCTTCCCAATCTATCATAGCCAATTCATTCCTCATACCTTCGTAATCATTCTAGAATGTAAAGATAAAACCTGGTTTCTATTCCTCGCTGCTAACTGTAATTTTTAAACCCCTCTCCACAGTCTCCACCCTCATCTCCGACATGAGGAGCTCATGGATTTCTTTGTCTCTAAGATTGAGACCATCCATTCGGCTGCCTCTGCCTCGTCCCTTCTTCTCCTAGCCCACCGGGCCAAACTTCCTCGAAGGATTCCCCCTGCCCCAGCACTGACCTCACATATTTCTCCAGTTTCTCTCCGATCTCCCCTCATGATCTTTCCGAACTCAGCCTGTCCATGAGACTCACTTCCTGCTCCCTTGACCGTATTCCTGTCAAATTGCTGCCCATCCATCTTCCTTTTCAGGCTCCCATGTTAGCTGACATTTTTAAAGATTCTCTCTCCTCAGGTACTGTCCCCTTCTCCCTCAAATCTGCCCTCATCACACATCTACTCAAAAAAATAACCCTCAACCCCTCCATCCATGCAAACTACCGCCCCATCTCCAACCTCCCTTTCCTCTCCAAAGTCCTTGGCGCCTCCCAAATCTGTGCCCAGCTTCCTCGCATTTCCATATTTGAATCCCCCCAATCCGGTTTCCGAAACGGCTCTCATCAAAGTCACAAATGACATCCTTTGTGACTGTGACAAAGGCAACCTATCCCTCCTCCTCCTTCTTGATTTGTCTGCAGCCTTTGGCACGGTTGACCACTCCATCCTTCTCCAATGCCTCTCCACCACCATCCAGTTGGGTGAGACTGCACTCGCCTGGTTCCATTCTTATCTATCTAATCGCAGCCAGAGAATCACTTGCAATGGCTTCTCTTCCCACCACTGCTTCGTTACCTCTGGCGTCCCCCTAGGATCTATCATTGGCCCCCTCCTATTTTCCATCTACATGTTGCCCCTTGGTGATATCATCCGAAAACACAGCGTCAGTTTCCACAGATACACTGATGACACCCAGCTCTACCTCACAACCACTACTCACAATCCCATCCTCGGTTTCTAAATTGTCAGACTGCTTGTCCGACATCCAGTTCTGGATGAGCAGAAATGTTCTCCTCTTAAATATTGGGAAGATTGAAGCCATTGTTTTCAGTCCCCACCACAAAATCCGTTCCCTAACCACTGACTCTATCCCTCACCCCAACTTCTGTCTGAGGCTGAACCTGACTGTTCACAACGTTGGTGTCATATTTGACCCTGAACTGAGCTTATGACCACATATCTGCAGCATAACTATGACCATCTATTTCCACCTCTGTAACATCACCCGTCACCACCCTTGTGTTATGTATTTAACATTTTGTAACCTGCATGACACCTGACCATCAGAGGGCTCACCTGTTGGAGTCCCAAGGGATCCCAGCATCCCTTGGGAGCACAGTATATAAGCAGGCCACCCATGAACTCTGGAATCTTATTAAAAGAGCTAAGGTCACACTTGCTCATTGTACACAGTACTCAGTTTCACCCTTTATTATGAGTGTATCAATTGGCGACGAGATAACGAACAACCGCGCAAAAATGCAAAGAAAGTCGGCATCCGGGAGAAGTTCTCAGAAGGGGACGATTGGGAGAGACTTGACCAATACTTCGTGGCCAATGAGCTGGAAGGGGATGAGAATGCTACCAAACGAAGGGCTATCCTCCTAACTGTCTGTGGGGCAACAACCTATGGCCTGATGAAGAATCTCCTGGCCCCGGCAAAACCAACAGAGAAATCCTATGAAGAATTGTGTACGCTGGTCCAGGAGCACCTACATCCTAAGGAAAGCGTTTTGATTGCGAGATATCGGTTCTACACGTGTCAACAATCGGAGGGCCAGGAAGTGGCAAGATATGTCGCCGAACTAAGGCGTCTCGCAGGACATTGTGAGTTTGAGGGATTCCTAGAACAAATGCTCAGAGACTTTTTTGTACTGGTCAGTGGACATGAGACAATCCTTCGCAAACTATTGAATGTAGAAACTCCGAATCTAAGTAAAGCCATAACAATAGCCCAGGCATTTATGTCCACCAGCAACAACACCAAGCTGATTTTGCAGAATAAAGTTTCAGCCAGTACTGTGCATAAAGTAACGTCGGTCTCGACCAGAAATGTACATGGCAGAATGTACACACCGGCTGCTGCGGCCCGACCTCAGATAACCCAGAGTCCACCATCAATCGTTAATGCGAGGCAGTTAACACCCTGTTGGCGCTGCGGAGGTGATCATCAGCCTCATCAATGCCACTTTAAGGACTATGCGTGCAATGGTCGCAGAACAATGGGACACCTCCAACAAATGTGCAGGCGAGCTGCAAACCCTGCAAACCACCACGTTGCAGTGGAAGATCGATCTACAGTGGATCAATCTGAATTGGAGACTCGTATTGAGGAGGCAGAAGTGTACGGGTTACACACGTTCACTATGAAATGTCCACCAATAATGTTGAAAGTTGAACTGAACGGTATTCCAGTATCTATGAAGCTGGACACGGGGGCAAGTCAGTCCATAAATGAGTAAAAAGGCCTTCGACAGGCTGTGGGGCATAAAGGCACACAGGCCAAAGCTCAGACCCATTCACACCAAACTAAGGACTTACACCAAGGAACTAATCCCTGTAATTGGCAGTGCAGAAGTCAAAGTCTCCTATGATGGAGCAGTACATGAACTCTCGCTGTGGATTGTACTAGGGAATGGCCCCACGTTGTTTGTCAGAAGCTGGCTGGGGAAAATCCGCTGGAACTGGGACGACATCCGAGCGCTATCATCCGTCGACGACGTCATGTATTCAGATTCTGAGCAAGTTCCCATTGTTGTTCGAGCCAGGCATCGGAAGCTTCTCGGGCTAAAGTGTGCATTAATTTGGTTCCCAGTACACGACCCATCCACCACAAGGCTCGGGCGGTACCGTACATGATGTGTGAAAAAGTGGAAATTGAGCTGGACAGGCTGCAACGTGAAGGCATCATTGCACCAGTGGAATTCAATGACTGGGCCAGTCCGATTGTCCCGGTACTTAAGGAGGATGGCACGGTTAGAATTTGTGGGGAATATAAAGTAATGATTAATCGTTTTTCGCTACAGGACCAGTATCCGCTACCCAAGGCAGACAACCTATTCGCGATCCTGACTGGAGGGAAGACATTCACCAAGTTGGAACTGACCTCGGCCTACATGACGCAGGAGCTAGAGAAGTCTTCGAAACGCCTCACCTGCATCAACACGCACGGAGGTCTATTTATCTACAACCGTGCCCGTTCGGGATTCAGTCGGCCATGGCGATTTTCCAGCGGAACATGGAGAGCCTGCTAAAGTCGGTTCCTTGCACAGTGGTCTTTCAGGATGACATATTGGTTACAGGTCAGGACACCATGGGGCAGTTGAAGAATCTGGAGGAGGTTCTTAGTCGGTTGGATCGCGTGGGGCTCAGGTTGAAACGCTCGAAGTGTGTTTTTCTGGCACAGAGCGTCGAGTTCTTGGGAAGGAGAATCGCAGCAGATGGCAGCAGACCCACTGATGCCAAGACGGAGGCCATCAAGAATGTGCTGTGACCGCAGAACATGACGGAGCTGCGATCGTTCCTGGGACTCCTTAACTATTTCGGTAATTTCCTATCTGGGTTAAGCACTCTGCTAGAATCCCTACATGTGCTACTGCGCAAGGGGGATGACTGGGTATGGGGGAATTCACAAGAGGCTGCCTTTAAGAAAGCCATAAATCTGTTGTGTTCTAACAAACTGCTTGTCCTGTATAACCCTTGTAAACGATTAGTGCGAGCTTGCGATGTGTCATCATACAGGGTCGGGTGTGTGTTACAACAGGCTAATGAATTGGGGATTTTGCAACTGGTCGCTTATGCGTCCAGGAGTTTGCCCAAGGCCAAAAGGGCCTACAGCATGGTTGAAAAAGAGGCTCTGGCATGTGCTTACGGGATTAAAAAAAAATGCACCAGTACTCATTTGGCCTCAAGTTTGAGCTTGAAACTGACCACAAGCTGCTCATATCGCTGTTCTCTGAGAGCAAAGGGATTAATACCAATGCTTCTGCCCGCATCCAAAGATGGGTGCTCATGCTGTCGGCATATAACTATGTAATCCGCCACAAACCGGGCACAGAGAACTGCGCAGATGCTCTCAGTCGGCTGCCATTGCCCACCACCAGGGTGGAAATGGCACAGCCAGCAGACTTGCTCATGGTCATGGTGGCATTCGAGAACGAGAAGTCCCCTGTTACGGCCCGCCAGATCAGGACCTGGACCAGCCAGGATCCTTGACTGTTCTTGGTAAAAAACTGTGTCCTCCATGGGAGCTGGTCCGGTGTCCCAGTGGAGATGCAGGAGGCGATTAAGTCATTCCACAGATACAAAGACGAGTTGTCCCTGCAGGCGGACTGTCTATTGTGGGACAATTGTGTGGTCTTGCCCAAGAAAGGCAGAGACACATTCATATGTGAACTGCACAGCATCCACCCAGGCATCGTAATGATGAAAACCAAAGCCAGATCCCATGTATGGTGGCCTGGCATCGACTCAGATTTAGAGTCATGCATGCGCCAGTGCAACTCTTGCTCTCAGCTGAGCAATGCACCCAGAGAGGCACCGCTAAGTTTGTGGTCGTGGCCCTTCAAACCTTGGTTGAGGATTTATGTAGACTATATGGGCCCATTTCTAGGCAAAATGTTTTTGGTTGTCGTGGACGCTTACTCAAAATGGATTGAATGTGCAATAATGTCTGTAAGCATGTCCACGGCCACCATTGAAAGCCTATGAGCCATGTTTGCCTGATGTCCTAGTCAGCAACAATGGGCCGTGCTTCACCAGTGCTGAATTCAAGGAATTCATGACCCACAACGGGATCAAACACATCACATCTGCCCCGTTCAAGCTCGCATCCAACGGCCAGGCAGAACGGGCAGTTTAGACCATGAAGCAAAGCTTGAAACGTGTGTCGGAAGGCTCCCTGCAGACCCGGTTGTCCCGAGTGCTGCTCAGCTTCCGCACTAGACCCCACTCACTCACCAAGGTTTTCCCAGCCAAGCTGCTCAAGAAAAGGGCGCTTAAAACAAGGCTCTCTCTTGTTCACTCTGATCTCCATGATCTCGTGGAGGGCAAGCGGCATCAACAAAGTGTGTACCATGACCGCGCAAATTTGTCATGTGATGTTGAGATCAATGATCCTGTGTTTGTGCTCAATTATGGACATGGTCCAAAATGGCTCGCCAGCACGGTCACAGCCAAAGAGGGGAGTAGGGTGTTTCAGGTCAAATTGGCCAATAGACAAATGCACAGAAAACATTTGGACCAAATCAACTTGCGGTTTACCAATAGCTATGAACAACCCGAAGAGGACACCACCAACTTTGACCCTCCAACACACACGTGGCAACTGACATCATGGTTGATCACGAAACCAGACTCATCATCTACAGCAGCCCGGCAAGATCGACTGCCCAACAGCCCAGTGAAGAACTGACCAACCCACCCACACCCGCATTTGTACTGAGACGATCGACAAGGGAGCGTAAAGCCTCAGATCATCTCATCTTGTAAATAAGTGTACTGTTGACTTTACAGGGAGTGATGTTATGTATTTAACCCTTTGTAACATGCATGACACCTGACCACCAGAAGGCGCACCTGTTGGAGTCCCAAGGGATCCCAGCATCCCTTGGGAGCACAGTATATAAGCAGGCCACCCACGAGGTACCTGCACTCTGGAATCTTATTAAAGGAGCTAAGGTCACACTTGCTCATTGTGCACAGTATTCAGTTTCACCCTTTATTATGCGTGTATCACCTTGCCTCTGCTCATCCGCTGCTGAAGCCCTCATCCATGCCTTTGTTACGGCTAGACTTGACTATTCCAACGCGCTCCTAGCTGGCCTCCCATATTCTAACCTATGTAAACTAGAGGTGATCCAAACCTCGGCTGCCCGAGTCCTAACTCGCACAAGTCCCGCTCATCCATCACCCCTGTGCTCACTGACCTATGTTGGCTCCTGGTTAGGAAACGGATCAATTTCAAAATTCTCATCCTTGTTTTCAAATCCCTCCATGGCCTCGCCCTTCTCTATCTCTGTAATCTCCTCCAGCTCCACAACCTCCCCCCGCCCCCGCCAAGACATCTGCGCTCCTCTAATTCTGCCCTCTTGCGCATCCCTGATTATAATCGCTCAACCATTGGTGGCCGTGCCTTCTGTTGCCTACGCCCTAAATTGTGGAATTCCCTGCCTAAACCTCTCCATCTCCTTCAAGACGCTTCTTAAAACCTACCTCTTTTGGTCATCTGCCCTAATATCTCCTTTGTGACTCAGTATCAGATTTTTTGTCTCAAAATACTTCTGTGAAGCGCCTTGGGATGTTTCACTTCATTAAAGGCGCTACATAAATACAAGTTCATGTTATTGTTGATGATATATGGGCAGAGGTGGATACTGTGCAAATTCTGGTTCTTTAATCTTCACCTACAAGCTGAATAAGGAGCGTACATGTTTTTCTCTCAATTGGCCACGTATCAATCAAATACAAGTTGGTCCTAGGGATCTGCAGCTAAGACAGCTTATGCCCACATTTTCAATGGATAGTTAGCATTCCAACTGGATGTTCCAGATAGAGGCCAAACAATCAATCAGTCAATTGAATGTGGCTCCAGCTATTCACTGTATTTCTTTCTTTCAGCTGAAATGGTCCAATCCTGCCTAATAGAAAAAGCAAACAAATATGGTAGTTAGGACAATCACCAGTGTCCCATTCTTCTGTTCCTGTTTCAACTACTCTTCAATCAGTTCCAGGTCTTTACACCTGACTCCTTCTCACAGTTCAAAACTAGAGCTTAAAAAAAAGTCAACTGCACATCCCATCAGCACAGTATCACACACATTGCAGTCACATAAAGGTTGGGTGTTCACACATTCACATTTCTCCTCCTTCCCAACTCATCGTGAACTCCTTATTTAGGCTGATTAACTGTTTGGATGGCTTGGATTCTCTCTGGAGCATCCAGTAGCTAGGAGACATATATAAGGAAAGTCCCACTGAAATCATTTGCAGAGAGATTGGGACAGAACTGAGAGGGCGGAAAGAACCAACATTATTTCTTCTCCATATAAATCCCACTGAAACCTCTTGACAGGTAGCTGGGCCAGAAACAGCAAGGCGGTTGGCATCAAAAGTAGGTCAGCATAGAAAATTTACATATGGAGCATTCCAAACTTTATTCTGACACAAATTGCATCTTCACAAAATGTAAGATATTTCATTATATTCCAAATGCTCTAACTTTAATATGCTGAATCATTTGCTTTATTTTGATTGATTTGGCTCGTAATATAAAATATATCAGTTAGCACAAATAAGGCTAAATATAAAGTAGGCTAAATAGGACAACAAGAAATACCTCATGACTGTTCGACTTTTTCCTCCATTTTTCCTCGACTCCAATACTGGATTTTTAATATTTGAAGGTGGAAACCTCAGTAGTCCCTTAGTTTCAGAATCATAGAATCTTACAGCACAGAAGAATACCATTTGACTTATTGCATCTGTGCCAGTTGTCTAAAAGAGCTGTCCAATTAATTCATTTCTCCCTATCTTTTTATTTTTTCTTAACTCTCCCATCATGCTTTGTGATGATGATCTTACATTTGTGCCTTCTAGTTATCAATTCAACAACCCATGTAAATAAATACCTATTTCCTATTTATTTTCATAATTTTGAACACCTCAATCAGATATCCGCTTCACTTTCTCTGTTCGAATGAAAGAGCCCCAATTTATCTACTTTCATAACTAAATCTTCTCATCCCTGGTATAATTTTAATAAATCTCATCTTCACCCTTGACGTCCATCCTAAAATATCTTACTCCGAACCAAGGTCTGAGGGAGATAAATTCAGAACCATTGTCCTGGATCAATTCTTACCGATTCACATTGAGAAATCACAATACAGCTCAACCCTGTAACCATGCTAAACAGAATTAAAATACATAAGCCTTGAAATTCCATGGCGAGGGGTGTAATTCTGATGGATTTGGAGCGGGGGGCGTTGAAATCTGGAGCTCCCAACTTCCCATGTCCCGCTGGTAGTCTGGTGGCATATCTAGGAGGTGTTCCCATGCTGCCCTGGGAATACTTCCAGGAGCACTTCTGATCAGCCCAGTGATTGGTATGCACTATGGAGAGTAAAATCAGCTGAGGTATAAAATGGGCACCCAACTAGATCTCACCAGTTTCCCAGCAGGCGGGTTGGATTAAGATGACCCTCTAGATTAATATTCTTGAGTTGGGATGTACTAGCATCAAGTGACATATTTTGTTGAGAAACAAGTTAAGCGTGTGATGGAGTACTCTCCACTTGTCTGGAAGGGTGTAGCTGCAATAACACTCAAGAAGCTCATCCAGGACAAATTAATTTGCTTAATTAGCACCCCATCCGCCAGCTTAGGCATCCATTCCTTCCACCACTGACGCACTGTGGTTGCAATGTGTACTATCCACAACATTCAGGAAGGATAGAATAAAAGGAAAAGGAGGTGGAGTAGCACTGCTGGTTAAAGAGGAGATTAATGCAATAGTTAGGAAAGACATTAGCTTGGATGATGTGGAATCTATATGGTTAGAGCTGCAGAACACCAAAGGGCAAAAAACGTTAGTGGGAGTTGTGTACAGACCTCCAAACTGAAGTAGTGATGTTGGGGAGGGCATCAAACAGGAAATTAGGGGTGCATGCAATAAAGGTGCAGCAGTTATAATGGGTGACTTTAATATGCACATAGATTGGGCTAGCCAAACTGGAAGCAATACGGTGGAGGAGGATTTCCTGGAGTGCATAAGGGATGGTTTTCCAGACCAATATGTCGAGGAACCAACTAGAGGGGAGGCCATCTTAGACTGGGTGTTGTGTAATGAGAGAGGATTAATTAGCAATCTCATTGTGCGAGGCCCCTTGGGGAAGAGTGACCATAATATGGTGGAATTTTGCATTAGGATGGAGAATGAAACAGTTAATTCAGAGACCATGGTCCAGAACGTAAAGAAGGGTAACTTTGAAGGTATGAGGCATGAATTGGCTAGGATAGATTGGCGAATGATACTTAAGGGGTTGACTGTGGATGGGCAATGGCAGACATTTAGAGACCGCATGGATGAACTACAACAATTGTACATTCCTGTCTGCCGTAAAAATAAAAAAGGGAAGGTGGCTCAACCATGGCTATCAAGGGAAATCAGGGATCATATTAAAGCCAAGGAAGTGGCATACAAATTGGCCAGAAATAGCAGCGAACCCCGGGACTGGGAGAAATTTAAAACTCAGCAGAGGAGGACAAAGGGTTTGATTAGGGCAGGGAAAATGGAGTACGAGAAGAAGCTTGCAGGGGACATTAAGGCGGATTGCAAAAGTTTCTATAGGTATGTAAAGAGAAAAAGGTTAGGAAAGACAAACGTAGGTCCCCTGCAGTCAGAATCAGGGGAAGTCATAACGGGGAACAAAGAAATGGCAGACCAATTGAACAAGTACTTTGGTTCGGTATTCACTAAGGAGGACACAAACAACCTTCCGGATGTAAAAGGGGTCAGAGGGTCTAGTAAGGAGGAGGAACTGAGGGAAATCCTTATTAGTCGGGAAATTGTGTTGGGGAAATTGATGGGATTGAAGGCCGATAAATCCCCAGGGCCTAATGGACTGCATCCCAGAGTACTTAAGGAGGTGGCCTTGGAAATAGCGGATGCATTGACAGTCATTTTCCAACATTCCATTGACTCTGGATCAGTTCCTATTGAGTGGAGGGTAGCCAATGTAACCCCACTTTTTAAAAAAGGAGGGAGAGAGAAAACAGGGAATTATAGACCGGTCAGCCTGACCTCAGTAGTGGGTAAAATTATGGAATCAATTATTAAGGATGTCATAGCAGAGCATTTGGAAAATGGTGACATGATAGGTCCAAGTCAGCATGGATTTGTGAAAGGGAAATCATGCTTGACAAATCTTCTGGAATTTTTTGAGGATGTTTCCAGTAAAGTGGACAAAGGAGAACCAGTTGATGTGGTATATTTGGACTTTCAGAAGGCTTTCGACAAGGTCCCACACAAGAGATTAATGTGCAAAGTTAAAGCACATGGGATTGGGGGTAGTGTGCTGACATGGATTGAGAACTGGTTGTCAGACAGGAAGCAAAGAGTAGGAGTAAATGGAGACTTTTCAGAATGGCAGGCAGTGACTAGTGGGGTACCGCAAGGTTCTGTGCTGGGGCCCCAGCTGTTTACATTGTACATTAATGATTTAGACGAGGGGATTAAATGTAGTATCTCCAAATTTGCGGATGACACTAAGTTGGGTGGCACTGTGAGCTGCGAGGAGGATGCTATGAGGCTGCAGAGTGACTTGGATAGGTTAGGTGAGTGGGCAAATGCATGGCAGATGAAGTATAATGCGGATAAATGTAAGGTTATCCACTTTGGTGGTAAAAACAGAGAGACAGACTATTATCTGAATGGTGACAGATTAGGAAAAGGGGAGGTGCAACGAGACCTGGGTGTCATGGTACATCAGTCATTGAAGGTTGGCAGGTACAGCAGGCGGTTAAGAAAGCAAATGGCATGTTGGCCTTCATAGCGAGGGGATTTGAGTACAGGGGCAGGGAGGTGTAGCCACAGTTGTACAGGGCCTTGGTGAGGCCACACCTGGAGTATTGTGTACAGTTTTGGTCTCCTAACTTGAGGAAGGACATTCTTGCTATTGAGGGAGTGCAGCGAAGATTCACCAGACTGATTCCCGGGATGGTGGGACTGACCTATCAAGAAAGACTGGATCAACTGGGCTTGTATTCATTGGAGTTCAGAAGAATGAGAGGGGACCTCATAGAAACGTTTAAAATTCTGACGGGTTTAGACAGGTTAGATGCAGGAAGAATGTTCCCAATGTTGGGGAAGTCCAGAACCAGGGGTCACAGTCTAAGGATAAGGGGTAAGCCATTTAGGACCGAGATGAGGAGAAACTTCTTCACCCAGGGAGTGGTGAACCTGTGGAATTCTCTACCACAGAAAGTAGTTGAGGCCAATTCACTAAATATATTCAAAAGGGAGTTAGATGAAGTCCTTACTACTAGGGGGATCAAGGGGTATGGCGAGAAAGCAGGAAGGGGGTACTGAAGTTTAATGTTCAGCCATGAACTCATTGAATGGCGGTGCAGGCTAGAAGGGCTGAATGGCCTACTCCTGCATCTATTTTCTATGTTTCTATGTTTCTATAATGCACTGCAGCAAGTCGCCAAGGCTTCATCGGCAGCACCTTCATGCCCACAACCTCCACCACCTAGAAGGACAAGGACAGCAGATGCATGGGACACCATCACCTTCAAGTTCCCCTCCAAGTCACACACCATCTCAATCCTGGAACTCCCTCCCTAACAGTATTGTGGGAGCACCTTCATCAAACAGCCTACAGCAGTTCAAGAAAAAGGTCCACCACCACCTTCTCAGGGGAAATAAATATTTGTTTTAATGAAATCTCTATAACAAGTATTCCAGAACTGCATATCGTACTCTGGCCTAACCATTGTCCTGTATAAATTTATCATTGCCTTTTACATTCAATGCTACTGGCCTTTTTATGGTTTTATCATACACCCTATGCCTCAGTCCAAAAGAGAGACAGAGAGAGAGAGAGAAAATAAGAGAGAGACAGAAAATGAGAGAAAGAGAGAAAGAAAGAAAAGATCCACCAAATCTGTAAGCAATGCAAGGTGTGATGGAAGAGGCTATCAGTAAAGTCCAAAGTATTTTTAGCAAAATAACAGAATTGTGAAAATGGCAATAATGACGTTAATGGGATTATAATGAGTTCTCAACTGCAGGAAGGAGTATGATCATTAGGTACACATCCAGGTAGTGATGGCGGGACATCAGTACCATGGGACCAAGTCTTAGCAGAGGTGACATTTCTTCATGTCTTCAAATAGACGTGACAGGTTTTTCAAATCTCCATCAGCCTGCTTCAAGACGTGTACCGTTCTGCCCGGAGGGAATTCTGCCATTCATGCCATTAACGAGCAGAGTTCTCAGAGCAAAGATCTGCAGAAAGATTCAGTAACTGGTCAGTGTTTGCTGTAATCTTAGTCAGACAGCTGGATACTGACAATAGTCATTTTTCCTGATCTCTTTATTTAAATGCAATATGAATTAATGCCAAGTTAGTGCAAAACTTGTGTATTTCTCACTAGAGAGTCACTCAACCTACCAGTGAAAAATTATAAATTATAAATGGGTATTGTACATTGAAAACTTATATTTTATGATTTGTTCAAGGGACGTGGTTGACGCGGGCAAAGCCACATTTTGTTGCTCTAAGAAAGTGCAGTCCTTGTGGTGATTGCGCTTCCACAATTATGTTACATATAGAATTCTGGGATTCTTTTGTTCCAGTGCCGATGAAGCAACAGTGATATATGGCCAAGCTAGGATGGTATGCCACATGGAGGCGATGACGTTCCCATGATATTGTGGTTCTTGTCCTTCTTGGTGGTAGAGGTTAAGTGGCTGGAAGGTGCTACTGAAGTAAGTCTATTGAGTTACTACATGCATCTTGTAGATCGTATAAACTGCAGCCATAGTGCACCAGTGATGGAAGAGGTAGACAGGGAGACCAATGGTAGTGGTGCTGGTTAAATGGACTACTCTGTCCAGGATATTGCCAAGCTTCTTGAGTGTTGTTGTGGCTGCACACATTATGGCAAGTGGTGAGCATTCCATTACACTTCTGATATACCTTGTAGCGGGATCAAAGTTTTGCCATTCCTTTCAGAGAACCCAGCCTCTGCCCTACACTTGTAGCCATGGTGTTAATTTGGCTGGTCCAGTTAAACCTCTGGTCAGTCTTGAAGATTTTGATAGCCAATTTTATAATGGTGGCATTGAAGGTCATGGGAGATGGTTGAGCTTTTTCTTGTTGGCGATGGTCATTGTCGGGCAAATGTTAGTTGCCACTGTCAGCCCAAGTCTGGATATTGTCCAAACCCTGCTGCGGGCCACAATGCCATTTTATTACCTGAGGAGTTGTAAATGCAACTGAACACTGCAAAATCAGCAGCAAACAGCTCTGCTCCTAAGCAATGATTGAGGAAAGGCCATTGATGAAATAACTAAAGATGGTTCGTTTGAGAGTGAGGAACTCATGCAACAATGTCCTGGGGTTGCGATGATTGGCCACCGATAATAAGAACCATCTCCCTGCTCCATACTTCAGCTAATGACCTCTGTTTTTCTGAGTCCTGATTCAGCCATTATGCTCGCCCATTGGGTAGGTTCCTCGATACAGAATGGAATCTGATCAGGAGCCTGCTGAATTTAATGCTGCTCTGAGCCTAGAAAATTGGGACAGTTGGAATTGCCATCCCACTGAATTGTGGCAGGATTTTGGCAAAACATAAAAAAAACACCACACACCTCAGATATCTGAAGTAGAGATTGTGATTCTTTCTGGTCAATCACTTTTATCCTTGGTGCCATACTTGGTCAAATACTGCCTTGAAGTCAGGGTTAGTAACTCCCATTTCTCCTCTGGCATTCAGCTTTAGCATCCATGACTGAATCATTATATTCCATTAAGCCAGAAGAGTCAAAAACAATTAAATCATTAAAGTGCTCTATAATATCATAGGAAGGTAACTGTGGCCTCAGTTAACGTGGACCCTGAAATATTCATATATATAACATTTATTTATCAATCATTTGTAGTATAATACACACATGAAGGCGATAAAGTCTCTTGCATACTCCTCCTTCCTCATAAAATCTGAAATTTTTACTATCCATGCCCATCATCACCCTAAAATACCATCTGATATCACGGACAGGATTTTCCATTGGAGTTATGCTGGCTACCTGACATCACTCCTTCAGACACATGCAGGAACTTCTTGCGAGCCAATTTACCGGCTGCCTTTGGGCCCCAGCACTTCCAGGATCTTCCACCAGAAGTATCAAGGGACACAGAATGCCCAGGCTCGACTATGGATGGGCATATTCAAATTAGATAGAAATAACTGGAATACCTCATTCATAGTCCCATCATTTGTGCCCAAGCAACACTGGGGGTCGTTTCAAGATTTAAACGGTCACGTTAGTTTCAGCAATTGATTGAAAAGGCCAAGGCATGCTTTTAAGTCCCTTGTCTTGCTATGCTGTGTAAGGCCTCTGCGCTTCAGCCCTTTTTCTCTCCCCAATGCATGAAGGAATCTGGTCAGGAGTCTGCTGAGTTTAATAAATTACTCTGACCCGAGAAAATTGGGGAGGGCATAACTCGTATTGCACTGAATTGTGCCAGAATTCTGCCAGAGGTCGAATCTCCCCCCAGCACCACCACCGCCCCCCCCCCCCCCCCACCACACACACACACACACACACCACATCGCAGGTATCTGATGTAGAGATTGTGCTTCTTTCCGGAGTGATTACATTTTCACTGTTTTTTTAAGACTTAAATTTCAACTCTGTTCAGAACCAGCCAGTCTCTGCACTGCCTGGAACTAATTAAAACTGGAAAATCTCTGCCAACTTGGATCAATTCAGACCCCGATGGAACTTCAGAACAGACCTAAATGATGTGCCACTTATTATTACTATGCATGCCAGCCTGTGTTGATCAAATATTGGCATAACTGCTTATACCAGTGTTAAAGTATTACACACCATAAGGCTGATTTTCATATGCAGCTCGAAGCCATTTCTGAATGGTTAAGAACTGATGAAAAGCGCATCAGAATGGTATTCATCATCATAGGCAGTCCCTCGAAATCGAGGAAGACTTGCTTCCACTCTAAAAGTGAGTTCTCAGGTGACTGTACAGTCCAATACGGGAATTACAGTCTCTGTCACAGACTGGCGTTGAAGGAAAGGAGTGAGTGGGGAGTCTGATTTGCCGCACGCTCCTTCTGCTGCCTGCATTTGTCCTCCACATGCTCTCGGCGATGAGACTCGAGGTGCTCAGTGTCATCCCGAATGCTCTTCCTCCATTTAGGGCGGTCTTGGGCCAGGGACTCCCAGGTGTCGGTGGGGATGTTGCAATTTATCAAGGAGGCTTTGAGGGTGTCCTTAAAACATTTCCTCTACCCACCTGGGGATTGCCTGCTGTGTAGGAGTTCCAGATAGAGCGCTTGCTTTGGAAGTCTCGTGTCGGGCATGCAGACGATGTGGCCCACCCAACAGAGCTGGTCAAGTGTGGTCAGTGCTTCGATGCTGGGGATGTTGGCCTGATCAAGAACACCAATGTTGGTGCGTCTATCCTCCAGTGGATTTGCAGGATCTTGCGGAGGCCGCGTTGGTGGTATTTCTCCAGCGCTTTGAGGTGTCTACTGTATATGATCCATGTATCTGAACCACATAGGAGGGCAGGTATCACTACAGCCCTATAGACCATAAGCTTGGTGCCAGATTTGAGGTCCTGGTCTTCAAACACTCTCTTCCTCAGGCGACCAAAGGCTGTGCTGGCGCACTGGAGGCGGTGTTGGATCACGTCGTCCATGTCTGCCCTTGCTGATAGTATTCTCCCGAGGTATGGAAAATGGTCCACATTAGCCAAGACCGCACCGTGGATTTTGATGACCGGGTGGCAGTGCTGTGCGGCAGGGTCAGGTTGGTGGAGGACTTTGTCTTACAGATGTTTAGTGTAAGGCCTGTGCTTTCGTACAGTTATCAGCACGTACGCCCCAACATTCGACACAACAGCTGAGGCCAAAGAGCAATTCTACTCCAGCCTCGAACAATCCCTGTCCCAAGTCCCTACGGACGACAAACTAATGCTCCTCGGTGACTTCAACACCAGAGTCGGTAAGAACACAGACCTCTGGGGAGGCATGATAGGCAGAGAGGGGGAAGGGAAAACCAACTCCAGCACTACCCTACTCCTGACAAAATGCCTACAACATGACCTTGTCATCACCAGCCTGAATGGTAATATGATAACAGCACTTAACAGGATCAGCTAATTTGCATAGTTATTCATAGCCATGATAGGTGATAAGGGATCCTCCCAGAAAGATCAGGTATAAACATATAGATCACTCCCTGTTCTGCCCTCTTGTTTATCAATTCCTTAGCGTGCCTTTTGATACATTCTGATGTAATTCTATCATCATGTTACACCTTTTAGCTTCTTCACTGTGATAATAGATAGCACACGGTAGTTTGACCTCTGTATTATGTTTGTCACTTTCCCTTTGTATTTGGCCAGTCTTATGAAGGGTTCCACCCTAAGCATTAACCTTCTTTTCTCTTTCAGATGCTGATTAACCCTATTCTCCATTTCCAGCAATTTCTCTGTGGCCTAAGACTATCGGTTTCAACCCTTCTTTTTTAGCTCATGTTATCCTCTTATGTTGTTGTTACCCTAACAATTTCAGGTTCTTATTAGAACTGTCTTCTCGATTTACATCACTGCTGCTGGCTTCAGAGGAACAAGAGAAAACCATTTCTTCAGATAGGTCTCGACACATCCGCAGTGCCACCTTGTTCACCTTACATTGCTGAAATCAGGGAACCTGCTCCCGCCAGTGCTGTAAGATACATACAATATTAGTAACGACCAATTTAATGCTTGTAGGAGTATGTTAACTCACGTTGGCTTTAGGTTATGCTGTTCTTTTTTCATTAGCCAGGGAAATCATCACGGATCAAATAGGGACACCAGTGTAATTCATTTAACCCCACTTACATTGCATTTAACTGTAATTAAAATAAAACTACAGTTTCATTCACATATATAGTTTATTCCAGACCAGTTGAAAGAAAAAAAAATTGGTGGCTTCTATTTAGGATAAAATTTAGATTATTTCTTTGGAGGTTCGCAGCATTTTCTACACAAATAAAACATGACTTCTAATATTTTTCCCCTTGCTCTGGTAATGCAGTTGATTTAAAATTGTTCATACTTCCATTTCTCTTTGGAAAAAAATTGTAAGCGCGGTTGCACATAAACTAACTTCTACAAAATGGCTCAGAGTTTTCAATGAAGTCGCCATTTCAGTCGAGAAGTTTAATGTTAGAACTTACGCTTCCAGTTAGAACTTAATTATGCTTTATGAAAGGATCTCACTGTGGGCCAAGTGGTTCCAAGGCAAATGGAAACACATTGCTATAAAGAAAATCTGCACAATAAATTAGTGAGGAGATCCATCCCACTCCACAAAGCCGCTGTCTTACAAAGTTGTTGATATTTTCTTATCAAGCTTGTCAGTCTCTGAAATGCAGCATTGTAACTAGGAAGATGATGAAACAGAGAAGAGAGAATTTGAGGCTGTTTTGGAATATACTTTGCCTATTGTCATTTTTGGCTGATAAGAAACTATATGAAAAAATAAGGTACATTTTTATCAAACTAAATTCTTTGTAAAATATGATTCATAGGTATTAGGATTTGCTCTTTGTTTTTTTCCCTCCTTTTGGGAAAGTCATGTCACTTTCCCTCATTCCCTCCCCCATTTCCAAGGCTGCTTCAGAAGAAATTCTGGCTCTGAGTATGAACGGCCATGTCCTATCGCTCGGTGATAGAGCAGGGCACACGTTGGGTCAATAGTTCAGGAGAAACTTAATGAGGGTTCAACATCCATCCATGTGATGAAGATAACCTAAATAAGGCATTGTTTAAAAAGGGAGAAAGGGATAGACAGAGTAATTACAGGCCAGTCAGCCTAACCTCGATGGTGGGTAAATTATTGGAAAAAATTCTGAGGGACAATATTAATTGACAGTTAGAAAGGCAAGGATTAATCAAGGGAAGTCAGCATGGATTTGTTAAGGGAAGGTCGTGTCTGATTAACTTGATTATATTTTTTGAGGAAATAACGAGGAGGGTCGTTGAAGGTAGGGTATTTGATGTAGTGGATATGGATTTTAGCAAAGCTTTTCACAAGGTCCCACATGACAGACTGGTCAGAATAGTAAAAGCCCATGGGATCCAAGGGAAACTGGTAAGTTGGATTCAAAATTGGCTCAGTGGCAGGAAGGAAAGGGTAATGGGCAATGGGTGTTTTTGTGACTGGAAGGTTGTTTCCAGTGGGGTTCCGCAGGGCTCAGTACTAGGTCCCTTGTTTTTTGTGGTATATTTCAATGATTTAGACTTCAATGTAGAGGGCATGATTAAGAAGTCTGCAGATGACACAAAAATTAGCCATGTGGTTTTTTAGTGAGGAAGGAAGCTGTAGACTGCAGGAAGATATCAATGAACTGGTCAGGTGGGCAGATAAATGGCAAATGGAATTCAATCTGGAGAAGTGTGAGGTAACACATTTGGGGAGGGCTAACAAGGCAAGGGCATACACAATTAATGGCAGGATACTGAGAAATGTAGAGGAACTGAGGGACATTGGAATGCATATCCACAGATCCCTGAAGGTAGCTGGATAAGGTAGTTAAGAAGGCATACTGGATATTTTCCTTTATTAGCCAAGACATAGAATACAAGAGCATAGAATCAAATAAAAAACTAGCTAAAGAAATGCTAGAATACGGCATACAATTCTAGTCACCACAATACAAGAAAGATGTGATTGCACTAGAGAGGGTAGAGAGGAGATTTGAAAGGATGTTGCCAGGACTGGATAATTTTAGCCAAGAGGAAAGATTGGATAGGTTGGGGTTGTTTTCTTTGGAGCAGAGAAGTCTGTGCAGTAACTTGTTTGAGGTGTATAAAATTATGAGGGGCCTAGATGGAGTGGATAGGTAGGACCTATTTCCCTTAGCAGAGGGGTCAATAACCAGGGGTATGGATTTAAAGTAATTGGTGGAAGGATTAGAGGGGAGTTGAGGAGAACTTTTTTCACCCAGAGGGTGGTGCAGTTCCGAACTCATTGCCTGAAAGGGTGGTAGAGGCAGAAACCCTCATCACATTTAAAAAGTGCTTGAAGGTGCATTTGAAGTGCCGTGGCCTACAGGGCTACAGACTAGGAGCTCGAAAGTGGGATAAGGCTGGATAGCTCTTTTTTGCCAGCACAGACACGATGGGCCGAATGGCTCTATGATTCTGTGATGAAGGGCTCCTTTAGCTAATGTCAGTTACATTGGTTCCCAATTGATAAGAGAGACAAAGGGGGAGAAATTTGGTCACGCCTCTGTTGCGACGTTAATCTAGGTGCCTTAAAAAAGTTTGCGCCTCCCGCCCAGAAATTCATCAGACTTGGTCGAAGAGATGACAGGGGCAATAAATCAGCCATTGCACACCAGAGCTGCGGGGGCGATAACAAAAGTTTGGTCAGTACATTTTGCAGACCCATTGCGCATGCTGGGAAAAACTGAGTCTTATAGGCACGACACAGTAATGTTTAACATTTTCAAAATCACATGTTTTCAACCTGTACTGCTATATCTGTCTGCTGTTGCAAACTCGAAGGCTCATGCACCGTGCTCTGTGTAAACATTGTACTGACTGTGACCTCTGAGAGAAGCACTTCCACATTCCTTTAACTAGCCACCAGTTAACGACTCTGCAAGCCTGTACCGACTGTTTTCCCAGATGTTGTCATTGGCAGGCGCTCAGTGAGGCGCATGCATCGAATTTACCGACCAGGGCACAAGCGTGGGCATTGCACAAGGAACATATCATGATTAGAGTGATCATCAGCAGCCTGGCGCTAATGGTTTGTGCCCCCGGTGAGCCTCTAATGAATTTTCCATCGGGGCGCTAAACACTGTGCTCCCGGTCATTACGCTCTGATGCTCACATTAACGCTCCCTCGGACTGCTAACTGAGGCTACAGAAAACCAAAAATCCAGCCCAAGCTCTTTCCATACATGGTATACAGGACTTTTTTTCTCCTAACCTAGCAAAAATCAGGCAATGGATAACATTATCTCTGGATATTTGGATTGGCTCATCGTGCCCCATAAGCAAAAATTCAACATTAGCTTTGATCTTTATTATGAATCACTGTGTTCTCAAACTACTGTCTCTATGCCAGAATATGATAATAGTTCTAAAGTTGCCAAGCACTCCAATCAGATTATGAGACCAGGACATAACAAAAATCAAGTCCATTTTTTTGGTACACTCACAGACCCTGGGAGTTGGGAGATAATATGTAATGGATCAAAATTTGAGAAAATATTGTTCAGCATTAAGATTTAAATCTCAAATGCAATCTATTTATTCTTAAACAGAACATAGCGAGACCACACAAGAGCAATTCTTTCAAGTGATTACTATACTCCTTTGCAATGTGATCTCTTCATTAAATTGTGGAATATAGAAATTGTGTAATCAGGTCATTTTTGACTAGAAGCATCTTTTATTCCAGTAAAGGGCCTAATGAAGAAGTATTAACAGAAAACCATTCTCCTAAACTGTTTATCCAATAATGTCATCAGTGTAAGCGAGCCTGGATGTGACATTAATGTCTCGTACGTGTTTGCAAGTAATTATTGTTGATTTGGTGGCACTTTGGAAGCAGATGAAGTAAAGAAGCTGGTGAAATGCATAGAATTGATGGTGGACTCTTACACATGAGGCTGGAAGGTGTATCTACAACAACCAACAGCTTGGTCAAAGAGGTAGGTTTTAAGGAGTGTCTTAAAGGAGGAGAGAGGGGTAGAGAGGCGGAGAGGTTTATGGTGAGATGTTGAGGTATCGTCATACTTTTCATCTCACGGCTTCTTCGGAAATTGCGATGTGGAACACGGCAGAGAAGTGTATGCAACAAAAGAAAGCCTGCATTCAATTCAAACGGAGGGGAAAGTATGCTGGTTGTTCGAGATCTATGTGCTGGCTCCATCTCATCATCCTGAGGGAGTAACAAAAAATGGTCCAATTCCTCAGTGACAATTGTTGCTGATCTGTTAAACCTACTCACCAGCACTTGGGTTCGTCTAAAATTATATTATTTTTAATCGCACATTGCTATTCTTTTACTGCCACAGTTCCATTATTTTAAATTCATAATTCTACCAGCCATCATGTTACTAGTGAAAGATAACTCATCACTTTTTATTTTTGGCACGGCAAGAATGACTTGCAGGATGATTCAAGATAGGGTTATCTTGGTACCAGAAATGGACAATGCCTGCACTCCCAACAGAGGCAGCATGTTGGCACAGTAATGGATACAACACTTCTTTTTGCCTAAAATTTACCACACAATGAATTCCTCATCTCAACTGTGCAATCAGTGGGGAAGGATAGTTTAAGGCACTGAATTCAGTTTCGGTACTTTACCACAGGAAGAGATGACTCACCAAACCACTCTCAAGCATTTCTTATCGGTTGGTCAACACAGGTAGAGGCCAAGATTATTTTTGCCATTGTAGAGAGATGCAAAAGGACTCCCCAGTGACTCAGTTAGTAAAGGTACTGAGCACAGACCAGGATTGTTCAGGTTCGATCCTCAATCTGTGATTAATGAGCTGATCTGGTGGGTAGAGGCGCTATAAATGTCCTCAGTGTTATTCAGGGAATCCTGCTGGAAAGGACATGCATGTGGACAGCACCAGTTTGGGTGCAAAACCCCACTCCAATAACCTTCTCATTTACAGAAGAGAAATGGCCACTTTGATGAATTTTTAAAAATTCATTGGATGTGGGTGTCGCTGGCAAGGCCAGCATTTATTGCTCATCCCTAACGACCCTTGAGAAGGTGGTGGTGAGTCATCTTCTTGAAACGCTGCAGTCCATGTGATGAAGGCACTTTGTCATGGTTTAGTACAACTGAGTGGCTTGCTTGGCCATTTCAGAGTCAATCACATTGCTCTGGGACTGGAATCACATATAGGCCAGACCAGGTAAGGACAGCAGATTTCTTTCCCTAAAGGACATTAGTGAACTAGATGGGTTTTTATAACAATCCAGTAGTTTCGTGGTCAACATTACTGATGCTAGCTTTTTATTCCAAAATTATTTCATTAACCGAATCCTCAGTTGTCATGGTAGGTTTTGAACTCTTCTCTCCAGATCATTAGTCCAGGCCTCAGGATTACTAATCCAATAACATAACCACTATGCTACCATTCCCTTAATGTACCAGAGAACATCCAGTGTACATCAGTATGAGTCAGCAGGTTGAGTAGAGTTAGGGAGAATAGGGCAGGAAGTGGGGTGGGGGGGAGGGGAAGGAGTGGTGGGGGAGAAGACACTTAAATGGAGGAGAAACAAAATAAATATGGAAGCATTTACTTCATTCCAAACCGTATCACCAGCTAATTCTCGCTACTGATTTGAAACTTTTGTTGTGATTTACAAGGGATCGTGCACAAACACCATATACAATGTCATGAGCTGCTAATGATGCAGATTGTCCAATGAGGCCTCAGGGACTGGTCACTAGGTCAAGCCAGCTGTCATGGGACCCTCCATCAATATTCCCATTTTGATCCTTTACCCACAATTCCCTAATCCCAAAGTTCAGATCTGAGGTTTTGTCAATTAAAAATGTATGAGCTAAAGCTTTGGAGAATTCCTTTTCCTTCGTGCCAAAGTCCTGAAGTAACTCTTCCATTAATGGTGTGACAGCAATGTAAGCATTGTCCCAGTGCAGTCCTTAGGACACAATTAATTTGAAGGTTCTAAACAAATTGCCCTATCGAAAGGGCATGTTTATTAATTGGACTCTCTCCAGTGAATTAATCCCTCAATTACTCAATATCCATCCTCCTTCCAACCATCATGCATCACTTTTCCTTCTATTGGGAGTCAGCAATATGTTAGACAGGAGTATGAGAATTTAAGGCTCAGTTTTAAATTATGCTAACCTTTCAAGAGTGAATGATGAAGGACAAGACTGTTTTTAATCTGACAACGAGCTTTTAAAGCAAATCACCTTTCCGCGCTAATTGAACAACTGGTTGTGAATATTCAGGTTGGTCGTTAAACATTATTCTTTATTTTTCTTGTGGCGGGGAGGAGAGGAGGGGGAAAATACAAAAATTTTAGACCCTGGTTAAATATCCTTTGGAATAGCATAAGTGAAAAGGTGTTGCCATCACTTCTTTGCTGAAACCTCTAAACTAACTGGTGAGACTACAGACTCACAGGGGTAGATTTTCAACTTGCGGCCCGGGTGCAGATCAGCCACCCATTGTAGAAACCATGCAATTTTCACTTTCATTCATGTCAACGGAAAAGAAAATCAAGCGGTTTCTATAACAGGCGATGCAATGCCAGTTATTTGCCCGGGCAGCGAGTTGAAAACCTCCTCCCACAAATACTGGGAAGTGGCAAGAACACACACCTTGGGCTGGATTTTGCCAGTGCTCAGAGGGCGGATTCAGAGGCGGATCCGCTGTCAAAATATAAATGATCTTAATCCTGCTCTGAACCGCCCTCTTGTAAGTTTCCCAAGTGCCGGCTTTGTAGACCCGGCACTAAGCGATGGGTGAGTAATTCAATACTTAACAGGGTATTTAAAGGTATTTAAGCAGAATTTTACCAGCTACTAACCCTTTTTCCAACTTTTTCATGAGGTTCCCGTCGCTCAAGGATCACATCAGGTAAATACGTTGGTTTTCAGTGACTCTCCTTTGCTTTGAATATGTGACAGCTGCAAAACTGGTATAAAAGCTACGCTTTCACAGCAGTTCACTTTCCAATCTCAGAAGCTGAAGCCTTCAGGATTTGGAAGACACTTTTTAGCTGTATGCAGTTTGGAAGTGTCTGCAGTGAACTCTATCCACTGTCACCTCCTTAGAGCAACATCTTTCACCATTAACAGATCGCTTCTGTCATCTCACGTCAGCTGCCATCTATTCCAGCAGCATCGGTGCGCTTGGGAAAATCTCACCTTGGTCCTCAGAATCCTACCACGATCAGCCCCAACATCAACATCACTAAACACACCAGCATCACCAACAACAACATCAACCTTCTCCGCAATCACCTGATGCTGTACAGGACACACGGCATCAGCACCTGACCACATTGCTGCCCGGGAGGCCAGGGATGGTCTCACAATGGCCACATTTACTTCACTTGACACTGTACACCCTGGCTGTCACATGATGTGCCAGGTTGGCATCACCCCACACCAATACCATAAAGCATCTCCACAATGCCAATCCATTCTTTTCACACTCATCACCATTGCGAGGGTGTCTCACCATTCACTATGGTGAGAATGTCTCACCATTCACTACAACTCACTAAACCACTTCCAACGGCACACACAAATCTGACCAAGTGATGAAAATAAATATTTTAATGTTTGACAACACATTAACAGAAACTTGACATGAACATTAACTAAAAGACCCAAATGCCAACTTTTGTGTGTTGTTAGTTGATATGATTGGAAAAGGATGAGGATGAGTGTGAGGAGTGGTTAGTGAGATGGGGGTGTGACGATGTAGTAAGAGAAAGAAGGATGGGTGGAGGTGCAAGGTAAGTTGGTGTGCGTAAGGGTGTGTAGGAGTAGGGTCAAGAAGGCAGAGTGATGGAGATGTGATGAGTGGCACAGCAGGATGAGGTTGAGTGTGGCTTTGCAGTAATGTATTGTGATCCACTAAGATCATTGAAAGGTTTGCGCCACTGCAGCCTGGTCCTCCTGATGACATTCCTGCTTGGTCCTTCCTGTGCAATATACAACCAGGCTACGTAGGTGTCCTGAGTAGGACACGCATTGGAATGGAAGAGAACCTCCCTGCGTGCTGGGAATCCCTCCATAAGTATATGAAGGGAATCATGGGAGAGCCTGAGTGCAGCCGTGCACCTCTGTGCAGTGCTTGTCAGTGTTTGCAGTACCTCAAAATGAATGTGCACATGGTCCCTTTAAGGAAACCGGCTGATGACACATCATCAAATGACATCATCAGACCCTTTTCCTTTTAATTGGCCGGGAACCTCGCAGGACAGGCTTAACAAGCCCAATCAGGGCAAAATCACTTCAACAGAGCGCGATGGAACCGAGAGCGAGGTCTCAGTCCGCCACCTACCACAGCCGCATTTACATAAGAACATAAGAACATAAGAATTAGGAACAGGAGTAGGCCATCTAGCCCCTCGAGCCTGCTCCGCCATTCAACAAGATCATGGCTGATCTGGTCGTGGACTCAGCTCCACTTATCCGCCCGCTCCCCATAATCCTTAATCCCCTTATTGGTTAAAAATCTATCTATCTGTGACTTGAATACATTCAATGAGCTAGCCTTAACTGCTTCCTTGGGCAGAGAATTCCACAGATTCACAACCCTCTGGGAGAAGAAATTCCTTCTCAACTCGGTTTTAAATTGGCTCCCCCCGTATTTTGAGGCTGTGCCCCCTAGTTCTAGTCTCCCCAACCAGTGGAAACAACCTCTCTGCCTCTATCTTGTCTATCCCTTTCATTATTTTAAATGTTTCTATAAGATCATCCCTCATCCTTTTGAACTCCAACGAGTAAAGACCCAGTCTACTCAATCTATCATCATAAGGTAACCCCCTCATCTCCGGAATGAGCCTAGTGAATCGTCTCTGTACCCCCTCCAAAGCTAGTATATCCTTCCTTAAGAAAGGTGATACGCAGTACTCCAGGTGCGGCCTCACCAAAACTCTATACAGTTGCAGCAGGACCTCCCTGCTTTTGTACTCCATCCCTCTCGCGATGAAGGTCAACATTCCATTCGCCTTCCTGATTACCTGCTGCACCTGCAAACTAACCTTTTGGGTTTCATGCACAAGGACCAATGGTGGTGCTTTGGAGGCGTGGCCTAATGAGTTGGAGCTGTGAGCAGTGAGAGAAGGAGCTGCTGCTTTAGCTCCTGTCTTGAAGGCCTTGAGAGCCCTGAGACCAGCCCATGAAGAGGAGGAAAGGGCTGGCTTACTACAACTCAACATCCGGAGGGAGAGGAGGAGAGCTGAAAAATTACCAACTTTATTACTGCTACAGAGAGTTGGAGAGAGTGGAAAGAGCAACAACCTGTGTGGAAGGAGGGAGATTCTGCAATATTCTACAGGTGGGTGTTGGTGCATTCCCCGAAAGACATTGTTTTATTGGTGGGGGGAGAAAGGAAGACCTTTCGAGGGCCGGAACATCGCGGGGGGTGTGTGTGTGTGGAAGTGTGTGTAGGGGTCTTGCTTACAACTAGGCCCCACACACCACTGAAGCACCCCTCCCCCATTGCCTAACCTGGGATAGCTGGAGCTACCAGGCTGATAACTATTGATTACCCTGGTTAACATCGTTGGGAGTGTGTGCCTGTGTGGCTCCAGCTACCCCAGGTGAAGACATCTTCTCCCCCCACCCGAAGGCCACCCCAAAGACTGTGTTTTGTTTGCCATCTGGGGAGTGCACCCACCCATTGCTGTGAGGGGAGACCTGCCCTCGCAGCCTCCCTCTTTCCCACACCACCTCACTCTATCTCTCTCTCTCTCTGTCTCTCCCCTCCCTCTCTGAGAGCCCTTCCTCCTAATTTTTTAATAAAAAACAATGAAAACAACTGAGCAGAGGGAGCAAGGCCCCTCCCCAATTGTCAACTAGGGGAGAGGTGTGCCTCTTTCAGAGCTCCCTCTGTTCATACATTCAAACGAGGCCACTTAAGACCATTAAGGCCTGTGACTTTGGGGTGGGTGTAGCCCTTAAAGGGACCCCGTGATGGCAACCCCATCTACGCCGGTGGCAGGGCCAGCTAGGACATATGCGCAGGCGGCGTCCACATCCACGGCCCCTCCTGCGCCACCAGCTGCCCTGCCACCTTTCAGACTCATTACAAAGAAAAATGGGGTCAAGAGCTACACTCACCCCACAATGAGCATTGAGGAGTGCGTGCGGGCGATGGCTGGGGTAGTCGGCCCCTCGGCCATTGTCGCAGCCTCCAAGATGTCTGGGAAGGCCGTGTTCTTCCTGGGGTCGGAACGAGCGGTGTCCCTGGCCATTGAAAAGGGGCTCACGGTGGGCGGGGCGTTCCTGCCGGTGGACCCTCTCGAGGCCACCGCGCAGAAGGTCATTCTATCGAACGTCCCGCCCTTTGTTCCCGCTGAGCTCCTCCTCCCTCACCTACACCAACTGAGGAGGTAAGGTCGGGGATCAACCCCATACCGCTCGGCCTCAGGGAGAACAGCCTGCGCCATGTGTTCTCCTTCCGCCGCCAGCTCTTTGTCCGGCTGGCGCGGGAGGACACGACGGAGGGGAATTTTAATGTGGTGCACGAGGGGACTGCCTACCGCGTCTTCTGGACGTCGGACGGCGTGCGGTGCCATGCCTGTAGGGAGATGGGGCACGTTCGCAAGAACTGCCCCGCCTCCAAAGCCTCCAAACCACCAAAGGCGGCCAAGGCTGGCGCCGCCGCCACCACTCCTCCTAGTAGCGTCCGCGTGCCGGGAGCCATGGGTGCGCGGGCATCGTCGGAGGCCTTTGTTTTCACGGCCTCCGGCGGGGGGAGGGAGAGCGTCCGACCGGAAAGAAGGCGCAGAAGAAGACGAAACATCTAGAGGTGGGTCCCCTCGGTGCGCCAGATAATCTGTTTACCGCGCTCAGCCCAACCCCGTCACCGGCAACCGCGGGGTGCCCTGAGCCCGTGCCCGAGCCATTGACCAGTATCACAGAGGGGCTCGGGCGCGGGCAAGACAAGAAAAAGGGCGGGGTGGAGCGGGAGGACTCGGCAGACATGGAGGTCTCCCTGCCTCTGCGCCCCCCCAGGAACAAAAGGAGGTGCCGCTCCAATGAGGCGGAGGGTGAACAACATCCCTCCGCGGAGAAGTCGGTGCCCGCCGCGTGTCCCGCGTCCCCCACCGGCGCCCCCAAACTGCGCCGTAGGCGCGAGGAATCTGTCCCCGGAGAGGGTGAGGCAGTCGAGGCTGCCCAGCCGCTGTCTCCCGGGGATGGCGTGAAAGATCTGCCTGTCGTGGGGGGCGTGGGGCCAGCGGAGGAATGCGTTGCCGCCGGGTCGAGCGTCCCGGGGACTGAGGCGGGCGGGGCCGAAAAGGCCGAACCTGAGCCCGCCCAGCCAATACCCAACTTCCCCCGGAACTTGCTCGACCCGGCAGAAATGCACAGTATTAGCAATTTTAATGAATCTGTACACGCTGGGCCGGGGGGTGGCGGCGGGGAAGTGGAAGAACAACAACCCTCGCCCCCTACTTTGGAGCTGGGGTACTTGGTGGACCTGGAACATTACTTTGACCAGGTCTCTCCGTGTTCCCCGGTTCCTGGGGCGGAGGAGGAACCACTTCCGCTGTCACTTCCCGACCCAGCACCAATTTTAAAAGAGCCCAGTGGGGACTCCTCTGCCGACGATCCTGGGGGTGGGATCGGAGCGGAGCCAGGGCCAGATGGAGCGGCCGGGCCGTTTGCCGTACCTCGTGCGGTCGACGGGCCGGCTGCTAGCGGCGACCTCCCGGAGGGGGACGGGGACTCGGTGGAGGATGCGGGAGAAGATCTAGAGTCCATTGCCAGTGAGGCGGTGGATCTGCTCGTGCCCGCCACTGAGTCACCCCTCATTCCCGTAGAGGAACTCCGGGACTTTTTGGTCCAGAACCAGGGTCGCCGCAACCGAACCCATCTGGCCCGGGAAAGATGGTCCGAGCCGGGGCTGCTCATCGCTTCCGTCCGCGTCGCCGCTAAAATCATGGCCGCGGGCGGGCCCTTATCAAAGGCGCAAGGCTTTGAGCTGCGCCGGATCAAAAAGTTCCTCGCTGGGCTGCTGAAGGAGTGGAGGTCAACAAACGACTCCACTCCCAACCCCACAATAGGTTAAGGTAGAGGTTGCACGATGCTTTTGTCATGAAGATAACCATAGCCAGCCTCAACATCAACGGCGGCAGAGAGGCACGCCGTAGATTTAACAATTTTTCGCTCCTGCGGGAGGGGAAATATGCGGCGTGCTTCCTGCAAGAAACCCACACCGTTCCGGGAGACGAAGCCACGTGGCTCCTGGAATGGCAAGGAGAGGTCCGCATGAGCCACCTCACCGCCACTTCTAGTGGGGTGGCCATCTTGCTGGCCCCGCATTTTCAGCCGGAGATCTTGGGGGTCGAGGAGCCCGTGCCAGGCCGCTTGCTGCACGTAACGGTTCACCTGGGGGACGTGCCGCTCCATCTCACCCCACAATGAGCATCGAGGAGTGCGTGCGGGCGATGGCTGGGGTAGTCGGCCCCTCGGCCTTTGTCGCAGCCTCCAAGATGTCTGGGAAGGCCGTGTTCTTCCTGGGGTCGGAGCAAGCGGTGTCCCTGGCCCTCGAAAAGGGGCTCACGATGGGCGGGACGTTCCTGCCGGTGGACCCTCTCGAGGCCACCGCGCAGAGGGTCATCATTTCAAACGTCCCGCCCTTTGTTCCCGCTGAGCTCCTCCTCCCTCACCTACACCAACTGGGGGAGGTAAGGTCGGGGATCAACCCCATACCGCTTGGCCTCAGGGAGAACAGCCTGCGCCATGTGTTCTCCTTCCGCCGCCAGCTCTTTGTCCGGCTGGCGCGGGAGGAGACGACGGAGGGAAATTTTAATGTGGTGCACGAGGGGACTGCCTACCGCGTCTTCTGGACGTCGGATGGCGTGCGGTGCCATGCCTGCAGGGAGGTGGGGCACGTTCGCAAGAACTGCCCTGCCTCCAAAGCCGCCAAACTACCGAGGGCGGCCAAGGCTGGCGCCGCCGTCACCCCTCCCCCTAGTAGCGTCCGCGTGCCGGGAGCTGTGGGTGCGCGGGCATCGTCGGGGGCCTTTGTTTTCACGGCCTCCGGCGGGGGGGAGGGAGAGCGTCCGGCCGGAAAGAAGGCGCGGAAGAAGACGAAACATCTAGAGGCGGGTCCCCTCGGTGCGGCAGACAAGCTGTTTACCGCGCTCGGCCCAACCCCGTCACCGGCGAGCGCGGGGTGCCCTGAGCCCGTGCCCGAGCCCTTGACCAATACCACAGAGGGGCTCGGGCGCGGGCAAGATAAGAAAAAGGGGGGGGTGGAGCGGGAGGCCTCGGCAGACATGGAGGTCTCCCTGCCTCCGTGCACCCCCAGGAACAAAAGGAGGTACCACTCCAATGAGGCGGAGGGGGAACAACATCCCTCCGCGGAGGAGTCGGTGCCCGCCGCGTGTCCCGCGTCCCCCACCGGCGCCCCCAAACCGCGCCATAGGCGCGAGGAATCTGTCCCAGGGGAGGGTGAGGCAGTCGAGGCTGCCCAGCCGCTGCCTCATGGGGATGGCGTGAAAGATCTGCCTGTCGTGGGGGGCGTGGGGGCAGCGGAGGAATGCGTTGCCGCCGGGTCGAGCATCCCGGGGACTGAGGCGGGCGGGGCCGAAAAGGCCGTACCTGAGACCGCCCAGCTATTATCCAACATCCCCCGGGTGTCGCTCGGCCCGGAGGAAACGGCAATGAATGATTTTAACGAGTCTGTACACGCTGGGCCGGCGGGTGGCGGCGGGGAGGGGGAAGAACAACAAACCTCGCCCCCTACTTTGGAGCTGGGGTACTTGGTGGACCTGGAACATTACTTTGACCAGGTCTCTCCGTGTTCCCCGGTTCCTGGGGCGGAGGAGTAACCCCTTCCGCTGTCGCTTCCCGACCCAGCACCAATTTTAAAAGAGCCCAGTGGGAACTCCTCTGCCGACGATCCTGGGGGTGGGATCGGAGCGGAGCCAGGGCCAGATGGAGCGGCCGGGTTGTTTGCCGTACCTCGTGCGGTCGACGGGCCGGCTGCTAGCGGCGACCTCCCGGAGGAGGAGGGGGACTCGGTGGAGGACGCGGGTGAAGATCTCGAGTCAATCGCCAGTGAGGCGGTGGATCTCCTCGTGCCCGCCACTGAGTCCCCCCTCATTCCCGTAGAGGAACTCCGGGACTTTTTGGTCCAGAACCAGGGTCGCCGCAACCGAACCCATCTGGCCCGGGAAAGATGGTCCGAGCCGGGGCTGCTCATCGCTTCCGTCCGCGTCGCCGCTAAAACCATGGCCGCGGGCGGGCCCTTATCAAAGGCGCAAGGCCTTGAGCTGCGCCGACTCAAAAAGTTCCTCGCTGGGCTGCTGAAGGAGTGGAGGTCAACAAACGACTCCACTCCCAACCCCACAATAGGTTAGGTAGAGGTTGCACTATGCTTTTGCCATGAAGATAACCATAGCCAGCCTCAACATCAATGGCGGCAGAGAGGCACGCCGTAGATTTAACAATTTTTCGCTCCTGCAGGAGGGGAAATATGCAGCGTGCTTCCTGCAAGAAACCCACACCAATCCGGGATACGAAGCCACGTGGCTCCTGGAATGGCAAGGAGAGGTCCGAATGAGGCACCTCACTGCCATTTCTAGTGGGGTGGCCATCTTGCTGACCCCGCATTTTCAGCCGGAGATCTTGGGGGTCGAGGAGCCCATGCCAGGCCGCTTGCTGCACGTAACGGTTCGCCTGGGGGACGTGCCGCTCCATCTCGTGAACGTGTACGCCCCTCAGCCCGGCACGCAGCAGACGCGCTTCTTCGAAGAGGTGTCCGCTCTTCTTGGCTCCGTCGACGTCGGCGACTGCATTGTCCTCGGGGGGGGATTTTAACTGCACCCTCGAGGCGAGGGACCGCTCCGGTGCCCCGCAGAGCATGATGGCGATGGAGAAGTTGAGGGACCTGGTCGGGTCCTTCGACTTGGTGGACGTCTGGCGAAATCTCCATCCCGACTCCAGCGCCTTTACTTGGGTGAGGCCTGGAGTAGGATGGTCCAGAGTCGACCGCTTTTACGTGTCTCGGGCGTACGTTTCCTGCGTCCCGGCGGCCTCCATGCGGCCGGTGCCGTGTTCGGACCACCACCTGGTGTGGGCGGAGCTCGCTTCGCTCCGCGCGAGGACGGGGTCCGCGTACTGGCACTTTAACAACCGGCTGCTGGAGGACGTGCGGTTCCAGGACTCGTTCCGTCGTTTCTGGGCCGACTGGAGAAGGAAGCAGGGGGGCTTCCCCTCCTTGAGGCTATGGTGGGACGTGGGCAAGGCTCACGTCCGCGTCTTCTGTCAAGAGTATGCGAGGTGGTCGACCAAGAGGCGGGCGGCCAAGGTCGGGCGCCTAGAAAAAGAGGTGCTCCACCTGGAGTCCCGTCTCGGTCAAGTCGTCCAGGACCCGGCCCTGCGGACGGTGTACGAAGCGAAGAAGGCCGCGATGAAGGACCTGCAGCTCGTCGGGTCCCGAGGCGCGTTCATGAGGTCGCGGATCCGGTTCCTGCGGGATCTGGACCGCGGCTCCCCCTTCTTCTACTCGCTGGAAAAAAGACAGAGTGTCCGTAAGCAGCTCTTGACGCTGCTGGCCGACGACGGCTCTCTCGTCTCGGATCCGGAAGGCGTCAACAACAGGGCCCGTGAATATTACGGGGCCCTGTTCTCTCCGGAGCCGTCCAGCGAGGAAGCGCGTAGAGTTTTGTGGGAGGACCTGCCGAAGGTCAGCCCGGAGGGCGCCAAAAATCTGGAAGCTCCGCTAAGCCTGGCGGAGCTGACCAGTGCCCTCGACCGGCTCTCGAAGGGAAAAGCCCCGGGGCTGGACGGGCTGACCGTGGAGTTCCACAGGGCATTCTGGGACGTCCTGGGGGGCGACTACGCGTGGGTCCTGGGGGAAAGTCTGGCGACCGGGGAGATGCCCCTCTCTTGGCGCAGGGCAGTCATCATCCTGCTGCCTAAGAAGGGCGATCTCTGCCTCCTTAAGAACTGGCGCCCGGTCTCCCTTCTCAGCACGGACTACAAAATCTTCGCCAGGGCGATGTCTGCTCGCCTTGGTGCCGTGCTGGACCACATGATCCACCCCGACCAGTCCGACACGGTCCCGGGCCGGACAATCCACGATAACATCCATCTGGTCCGGGACCTCATCCATTATTCCCAGGAGGCTGGTTTGTCGGTCGCCTTCCTATCCCTCGACCAAGAGAAGGCGTTCGACAGGGTGGATCACGACTATCTGCTCGGGACTCTGCGCGCTTTCGGGTTCGGGACGCATTTCGTCGCTCGGATCCGACTTTTGTACGCCGCCGCGGAGTGTCTGATTATGGTTAACGGGTCCTTGACGACGCCCCTTCGTTTTGGGAGAGGGGTGCGCCAGGGATGCCCCATGTCCGGCCAGTTATACGCCGTTTGCGTGGAGCCTTTCCTGCGCCTCCTGCGGACGAGGTTGACGGGACTGGCTCTGCAAGGGCCGAGCGTGGAGGTCGTCCTCTCGGCTTACGCCGATGACGTGCTCCTCGCGGTAGAGGATCCCGCTGAACTGCGGAGGATGCGTGAGTGCCAGGAGATTTACTCGGCCGCATCCTCCGCCAGAATCAACTGGGAAAAATGTTCCGGACTCCTGGTGGGTCAGTGGCGGGTGGACTCCCTGCCGGAGGAGCTCAGGCCTTTTGCCTGGAGCACGACCCATCTCCTCTATCTGGGAGTCTACCTTAGCCCCGACGAGGAAGCCTGGCCGGCGAACTGGCAGGAGCTGGAGGCCAAGGTCACCGCTCGCCTAGGGCGCTGGACAGGACTGCTCCGAGTGCTGTCCTACAGGGGTCGAGCGCTAGTCATAAACCAGCTGGTGGCCGCCATGTTGTGGTACCGGCTGGTCACTTTGACCCCACCCCTGCGTTTGTCGCCAAGATACAGAAGAAGCTGGTGGACTTCTTCTGAAACAACAGGAAGCACTTGGTCTCAGCGGCAGTCTTGAGGCTCCCGCTTGGGGAGGGCGGTCAGGCGTTGGTGTGCGTCAGCACCCAGCTCGCGACTTTCTATCTTCAGACCCTGCAGAGATACCTTTACGTTGAGCCCCCTCATTGGTGGCGTGCTCTGGCGATGTATTTCATCAGCCAACGGCACTGCCTCAACTACGACACGCAGCTCCTGTTTGTGAGTGTGGGGGGCGTCAGGACCGCCCTCGGGGAGCTGCCTGTCTTTTACAAGGAACTCACCAGGGTCTGGAACAAAGTCTCCACCAAGCGCGGCTCTCTACCGGCTGGAGTGGCGGCTGTCCTGCAGGAGCCGCTGCTCGGGAACCCGTACCTCCACGACCGAGGTTTCAGGTGGCGGTCGGACGAGAGGGCTGTGGCTGGTGAGGTGACCAGGGTCAGGGACCTGCTCAGTGGCGGAGGAGCGGGCTGGATGGCGCCAGACATGCTGGCGCGGCGCCTAAATTCTGCCAACGTCCGCCGCGCGGCCGATGCCATCGAGTTGCTAAAAACAGCTCTGGGCCCCGACTCTGTTCGGTGCATCGAGGAGGCTCAAGCACGTGGGGAGATTCCGTCCGAACTGACCCCCGTCCAGACGGAATTCCTCATTGGCGTCAAACCCCGGAACCTCCCTCGGGAGCCGGTGCCTCACAACTTGAGCCACCTCGAGGAAATCCCCTCTGTGCCTTTCAGTTCCGCGTGGAGGGGTTTCCTGTACGGGCTGCTCCTGCACACCCTCAACTTTGCCATCCTCGCCGGCCGTCCGGACACGCCATGGCGTACCATCTTGCCGTCCGGAGGAGGCGAGGGTCCCCGATGGAGGGCACTCTACGCGGGAGTCCTCCCAGTACTTATCGGGGACTTGGCCTGGAGGGTGGTGCACGGAGCAGTCCCGTGCAATAAATTTTTAAGCCGGTTCACGGGCTCCCAGGCCGCCTGCAATTTCTGCGGTCTGGAAGAGTCCGTGTTCCATGTTTTTATGGAATGCACGAGGTTGCAGCCCCTGTTTTATTATTTAAAGGGGCTGCTCCTGAAATTCTGGCTGCACTTCAGTCCCACACTCCTGATCTTTGGACACCCTGTGCGGAGGGGAGCGGGTAGGTCCGAGGGCCTCCTCGTAGGACTGCTCCTGGGCACGGCCAAGGGTGCCATCAGCCGGTCTAGGCAGTGGGCGGTCGAGGGGGTCGTTCAACCTGACTGCCTGCCTCTCTTCCGCGCATACATCCGCGCCAGGGTGTCCTTGGAGATGGAGCACGCGGTGTCCACCGGTACGCTCGCGGCCTTCCGCGAGAGGTGGGCACCGGAGGGACTGGAGTGCATCATCACGCCCGGCAACCAAATTTTAATTTAATTTTATTTTTTTTTAAGTTAATTTTTTTAATTGCCGGTGCTTTTAGTGTCCCCCTCCCCTTTTAAAGGGGGCACTTGGAAAAAAAAATTCGATTCTGTGCCAAAAAAAAAAGGCATTGTAAATGTTGGTGTTTCCCCCAGATCGGGGGGCACGGTTTAATGTTTTTCTGTTTACTCCTAAAAGAGTTTCATGCACAAGGACCAATGGTGGAGCTTTGGAGGCGTGGCCTAATCAGTTAGAGCTGTGAGCAGTGAGAGAAGGAGCTGCTGCTTTTGCTCCTGTCTGGGAGGCCTTTGAGAGCCCTGAGACCAGCGCAGGAAGAGGAGGGAAGGGCTGGCTTACTACAACTCAACATCCAGAGGGAGAGAGCTGAACAATTATCATTTACTACAACTACAGAGAGTTGGAGAGAGGGGAAAAGAACAACCTGAGGAAACACCATCCAGTGTGGAAGGAGGGAGAGTCATTTCCACATCTTCGACAGGTGGGTGTGTTTTGGTGCAATCCCCAAAAGACTTTGTTGTATCGGTGGGGGGAGGAAAGAAGATAACTTGAGGGCCGGAACATCGCGGGGGGTGTGTGCGTGTGGAAGTGTGTGTGGGGGTCTTGCTTACAACTGGGCCCCACACACCACTGAAGCACCCCTCCCCCATTGCCTAGCCTGGGATAGCTGGAGCTACCTGGCTGAAAACTATTAATCATCCTATTAAAGATCGTTGGGAGTGTGTGCCTGGGTGGCTCCAGCTACCCCAGGTGAAGACATCTTCTCCCCCCACCCGAAGACCATTCTTAAAAGACTGTGTTTTTTTGCCATCTGGGGAGTACACCCCAAGAAGCACCCACCCGTTGCTGTGAGGGGAGACCTGCCCTCGCAGCCTCCTTCTTTCCCACACCCCCTCACTCTATCTCTCTCTCTGTCTCTCCCCTCTCTCTCTGAGAGCCCTTTCCTCCTAATTTTTTAAAAAAACAATTAAGACAACTGAGCAGAGGGAGCAAGGCCCCTCCCCAATTGCCAACTCGGGGAGAGGTGAGCCTCTTTCAGAGCTCCCTCTGTTCAAATATTAAACGAGGCCACTTAAGACCATTAAGGCCTGTGACTTTGGGGTGGGTGTAGCCCTTAAAGGGACCCCGTGATGGCGACCCCATCCACGCCGGTGGCAGGGCCAGCGAAGACGTATGCGCAGGTGGCAACCGCTTCCACGGCACCTCCTGCGCCACCCGCTGCCCTGCCACCTTTCAGACTGATCATGAAAAAACACGGGGTCAAGAGCTACACTCACCCCACAATGAGCATTGAGGAGTGCGTGCGGGCGATGGCTGGGGTAGTCGGCCCCTCGGCCATTGTCGCAGCCTCCAAGATGTCTGGGAAGGCCGTGTTCTTCCTGGGGTCGGAGCGGGCGGTGTCCCTGGCCCTCGAAAAGGGGCTCACGGTGGGCGGGGCGTTCCTGCCGGTGGACCCTCTCGAGGCCACCGTGCAGAGGGTCATCGTGTCAAACGTCCCGCCCTTTGTTCCCGCTGAGCTCCTCCTCCCTCACCTACACCAACTGGGGGAGGTAAGGTCGGGGATCAACCCCATACCGCTCGGCCTCAGGGAGAACAGCCTGCGCCATGTGTTCTCCTTCCGCCGCTAGCTCTTTGTCCGGCTGGCGCGGGAGGAGACGACGGAGGGAAATTTTAATGTGGTGCACGAGGGGACTGCCTACCGCGTCTTTTGGACGTCGGACGGCGTGCGGTGCCATGCCTGCAGGGAGGTGGGGCACGTTTGCAAGAACTGCCCCGCCTCCAAAGCCGCCAAACCACCGAGAGCGGCCAAGGCTGGCGCCGCCGCCACCCCTCCCCCTAGTAGCGTCCGCATGTTGGGAGCTGTGGGTGCGCAGGCATCGTCGGGGGCCTTTGTTTTCACGGCCTCCGGCGGGGGGGAGGGAGAGCGTCCGGCCGGAAAGAAGGTGCGGAAGAAGACGAAACATCTAGAGGCGGGTCCCCTCGGTGCACCAGACAAGCTGTTTACCGCGCTCGGCCCAACCCCGTCACCGGCGAGCGCGGGGTGCCCTGAGCCCGTGCCCGAGCCCTTGACCAATACCACAGAGGGGCTCGGACGCGGGCAAGATAAGAAAAAGTGGGGGTGGAGCGGGAGGCCTCGGCAGACATGGAGGTCTCCCTGCCTCCGCGCACCCCCCGGAACAAAAGGAGGCACCACTCCAATGAGGCGGAGGGGGAACAACATCCCTCCGCGGAGGAGTCGGTGCCCGCCGCGTGTCCCGCATCCCCCACCGGCGCCCCCAAACCGCGCCATAGGCACGAGGAATCTGTCCCCGGAGAGGGTGAGGCAGTCGAGGCTGCCCAGCCGCTGCCTCCCAGGGATGGCGTGAAAGATCTGCCTGTCGTGGGGGGCGTGGGGCCAGCGGAGGAATGCGTTGCCGCCGGGTCGAGCATCCCGGGGACTGAGGCGGGCGGGGCCGAAAAGGCCGTACCTGAGACCGCCCAGCCAATATCCAACTTCCGCCGGGTGTCGCTCGGCCCGGAAGAAACGGCAATGAATGATTTTAACGAGTCTGTACACGCTGGGCCGGGGGGTGGCGGTGGGGAAGGGGAAGAACAACAACCCTCGCCCCCTACTTTGGAGCTGGGGTACTTGGTGGACCTGGAACATTACTTTGACCAGGTCTCTCCGTGTTCCCCGGTTCCTGGGGCGGAGGAGGAACCCCTTCCGCTGTCGCTTCCCGACCCAGCACCAATTTTAAAAGAGCCCAGTGGGGACTCCTCTGCCGACGATCCTGGGGGTGGGATCGGGGCGGAGCCAGGGCCAGAGGGAGCGGCCGGGCCGTTTGCCGTACCTCGTGCGGTCGACGGGCCGGCTGCTAGCAGCGACCTCCCGGCGGAGGACGGGGGCTCGGTGGAGGACGCGGGTGAAGATCTCGAGTCCATCGCCAGTGAGGCGGTGGATCTCCTCGTGCCCGCCGCTGAGTCCCCCCTCATTCCCGTAGAGGAACTCCGGGACTTTTTGGTCCAGAGCCAGGGTCGCCGCAACCGAACCCATCTGGCCCGGGAAAGATGGTCCGAACCGGGGCTGCTCATCGCTTCCGTCCGCGTCGCCGCTAAAACCATGGCCGCGGGCGGGCCCTTATCAAAAGCGCAAGGCCTTGAGCTGCGCCGGATCAAAAAGTTCCTCGCTGGGCTGCTGAAGGAGTGGAGGTCAACAAACGACTCCACTCCCAACCCCACAATAGGTTAGGTAGAGGTTGCACTATGCTCTTGTCATGAAGATAACCATAGCCAGCCTCAACATCAACGGCGGCAGAGAGGCACGCCGTAGATTTAACAATTTTTCGCTCCTGCGGGAGGGGAAATATGCGGCGTGCTTCCTGCAAGAAACCCACACCGTTCCGGGAGACGAAGCCACGTGGCTCCTGGAGTGGCAAGGAGAGGTCCGCATGAGCCACCTCACCGCCACTTCTAGTGGGGTGGCCATCTTGCTGGGCCCGCATTTTCAGCCGGAGATCTTGGGGGTCGAGGGGCCCGTGCCAGGCCGCTTGCTGCATGTAATGGTTTGCCTGGGGGACGTGCCGCTCCATCTCGTGAACGTGTACGCCCCTCAGCCCGGCCCGCAGCAAACGCGCTTCTTCAAAGAGGTTTCCGCTCTTCTTGGCTCCGTCGACGTCGGCGACTGCATTGTCCTCGGGGGGGCATTTTAACTGCACCCTCGAGGCGAGGGACCGCTCCGGCGCCCCACAGAGCATGACGGCGATGGAGAAGTTGAGGGACCTGGTCGGGTCCTTCGACTTGGTGGACGTCTGGCGAAATCTCCATCCCGACTCCAGCGCCTTTACTTGGGTGAGGCCTGGAGTTGGATGGTCTAGAGTCGACCGCCTTTACGTGTCTCGGGCGTACGTTTCTTGCGTCCCGGCGGCCTCCATGCGGCCGGTGCCGTGTTCGGACCACCACCTGGTGTGGGCGGAGCTCGCTTCGCTCCGCGCGAGGACGGGGTCCGCGTACTGGCACTTTAACAACCCGCTGCTGGAGGACGTGCGGTTTCAGGACTCGTTCCGTCGTTTCTGGGCCGACTGGAGAAGGAAGCAGGGGGGCTTCCCCTCCTTGAGGCTATGGTGGGACGTGGGCAAGGCTCACGTCTGCGTCTTCTGTCAAGAGTACGCGAGGTGGTCGACCAAGAGGCGGGCGGCCAGGGTCGGGCGCCTAGAAAAAGAGGTGTTCGACCTGGAGTCTCGTCTCGGTCAAGTCGTCCAGGACCCGGCCCTGCGGACGGTGTACGAAGCAAAGAAGGCCGCGCTGAAGGACCTGCAGCTCGTCGGGTCCCGAGGCGCGTTCGTGAGGTCGCGGATCCGGTTCCTGAGGGATCTGGACCGCGGCTCCCCCTTCTTCTACTGGCTGGAAAAAAGGCAGAGTGTCCGTAAGCAGCTCTTGACGCTGCTGGCCGACGACGGCTCTCTCGTCTCGGATCCGGAGGGTGTCAACAACAGGGCCCGTGAATATTACGGGGCCCTGTTCTCTCCGGATCCGTCCAGCGAGGAAGCGCGTAGAGTTTTGTGGGAGGACCTGCCGAAGGTCAGCCCGGAGGGCGCCAAAAATCTGGAAGCTCCGCTAAGCCTGGCGGAGCTGACCGGCGCCCTCGACCGGCTCTCGAGGGGAAAATCCCCGGGGCGGGACGGGCTGACCATGGAGTTTCACAGAGCATTCTGGGACGTCCTGGGGGGGCGACTACGCGCGGGTCCTGGGGGAAAGTCTGGCGACCGGGGAGATGCCCCTCTCTTGGCGCAGGGCAGTCATCGTCCTGCTGCCTAAGAAGGGCGATCTCCGCCTCCTTAAGAACTGGCGCCCGGTCTCCCTCCTCAGCACGGACTACAAAATCTTCGCCAGGGCGATGTCTGCTCGCCTTGGTGCCGTGCTGGACCACATGATCCACCCCGACCAGTCCGACACGGTCCCAGGCCGGACAATCCACGATAACATCCATCTGGTCCGGGACCTCATCCATTATTCCCAGGAGGCTGGTCTGTCGGTCGCCTTCCTATCCCTCGACCAAGAGAAGGCGTTCAACAGGGTGGATCACGACTATCTGCTCGGACCTCTGCGCGCTTTCGGGTTTGGGACGCATTTCGTCGCCCGGATCCGACTTTTGTACGCCGCCGCGGAGTGTCTGATTAAGGTTAACGGGTCCTTGACGGCGCCCATTCGCTTTGGGAGAGGGGTGCGCCAGGGATGCCCCATGTCCGGCCAGTTATACACCGTCTGCGTGGAGCCTTTCCTGCGCCTCCTGCGGACGAGGTTGACGGGACTGGTTCTGCAAGGGCCGGGCGTGGAGGACGTCCTCTCGGCTTACGCCGATGACGTGCTCCTCGTGGTAGAGGATCCTGCTGACCTGCGGAGGATGCGTGAGTGCCAGGAGATTTACTCGGCCGCATCCTCCGCCAGAATCAACTGGGAGAAATGTTCCGGACTCCTGGTGGGTCAGTGGCGGGTGGACTCCCTGCCGGAGGAGCTCAGGCCTTTTGCCTGGAGCACGACCCATCTCCTCTATCTGGGAGTCTACCTTAGCCCCGACGAGGGAGCCTGGCCGGCGAACTGGCAGGAGCTGGAGGCCAAGGTCGCCGCTCGCCTAGGGCGCTGGACAGGACTGCTCCGAGTGCTGTCCTACAAGGGTCGAGCGCTAGTCATAAACCAGCTGGTGGCCGCCATGTTGTGGTACCGGCTGGTCACTTTGACCCCTCCCCCTGCGTTTGTCGCCAAGATACAGAAGAAGCTGGTGGACTTCTTCTGGAACAACAGGAAGCACTGGGTCTCTGCCGCAGTCTTGAGGCTCCCGCTTGGGGAGGGCGGTCAGTCGTTGGTGTGCGTCAGCGCCCAGCTCGCGACTTTCCGTCTTCAGACCCTGCAGAGATACCTTTACGTTGAGCCCCCTCCTAGGTGGCGTGCTCTGGCGATGTATTTCTTCCGCCAGCAGCACGGCCTCAACTACGACACGCAGCTCCTGTTTGTAAGTGTGGGGGGCGTCAGGACAGCCCTCCGGGAGCTGCCTGTCTTTTACAAGGAACTCATCAGAGTCTGGAACAAAGTCTCCACCATGCGCAGCTCTCCACCGGCTGGAGTGGCGGCCGTCCTGCAGGAGCCACTGCTCGGGAATCCGTACCTCCACGACCGAGGTTTCAGGTGGCGGTCGGACGAGAGGGCTGTGGCTGGTGAGGTGACCAGGGTCAGGGACCTGCTCGATGGCGGAGGAGCGGGCTGGATGGCGCCAGATACGCTGGCGCGGTGCCTAAATTCTGCCAACGTCCGCCACGCGGCCGATGCCATCGAGTCGCTATAAAGAGCTCTGGGCCCCGACTCCGTTAGGTGCATCGAGGAGGCTCAAGCACGTGGGGAGATCCCGTCCGAACTAACCCCCGTTCAGACGGAATTCCTTATCGGCGCCAAACCCCGGAACCTCCCTCGGGGGCCGGCGCCTCACAATTTGAGCCGCCTCGGGGAAATCCCCTCCGTGCCTTTCAGTTCCGCGCGGAGGGGTTTCCTGTACGGGCTGCTCCTGCACACTCTCAACTTTGCCATCCTCGCCTGCCGTCCGGACACGCCATGGCGTACCATCTTGCCGTCCGGAGGAGGCGGGGGTCCCCGATGGAGGGCACTCTACGCAGGGGTCCTCCCACTATTTGTCAGGGACTTGGCCTGGAGGGTGGTGATTGGAGCAGTGCCGTGCAATAAATTTTTAAGCCGGTTCACGGGCTCCCAGGCCGCCTGCAATTTCTGCGGTCTGGAAGAGTCTGTGTTCCATGTTTTTATTGAGTGCACGAGGTTGCAGCCCCTGTTTTGTTATTTAAAGGGGCTGCTCCTGAAATTCTGGCTGCACTTCAGTCCCACACTCCTGATCTTCGGGCACCCTGTGCGGAGGGGAGCGGGTAGGTCCGAGGGCCTCCTCGTAGGACTGCTCCTAGGCATGGCCAAGGGGGCCATCAGCCAGTCCAGGCAGCGGGCGGTCGAGGGGGTCGTTCAGCCAGACTACCTGCCTCTCTTCCGCGCATACATCCGGTCCAGGTTGTCCCTGGAGGTGGAGCACGCAGTGTCCACCGGTACGCTCGCGGCCTTCCGCGAGAGGTGAGCACCGGAGGGATTGGAGTGCATCATCACGCCCGGCAACCAAATTTTAATTTGATTTTATGTTTTTAAGTTAATTTGTTTTAATTGCCGGTGCTTTTAGTGTCCCCCTCCCCTTTTATAGGGGGCACTTGGAGAAAAAATATGTTTTTTGTGCCCAAAAAAACCCCCCCAAAAATATCACAAAAAAATAAAAGGGCCTGTAAATGTTTGGTGTTTTCCCCAGATCTGGGGGGCACGGTTTAATGTTTTTTGTTTACTTCCAAAAAGAGTTTCATGCACAAGGACCCCCAGGTATGTAATTTCTCTCCATTCAAAGAATATTCCCTTTTACTGTTTTTTTTTCCAAGGTGGATGACCTCACATTTTCCGACATTGTATTCCATCTGCCAAACCTTAGCCCATTCGCTTAACCTATCTAAATCTCTTTGCAGCCTCTCTGTGTCCTTCACACAACCCGCTTTCCCACTCATCTTTGTGCCATCTGCAAAATTTGTTACACTACACTCTGTCCCCTCTTCCAGGTCATCTATGTATATTGTAAACAGTTGTGGTCCCAGCATCGATCCCTGTGGCATACCACTTACCACCGATTTCCAACCCGAAAAGGACCCATTTATCCCGACTCTCTGCTTTCTGTTAGCCAGCCAATTCTCGATCCATGCTCATACATTTCCTCTGACTCCGCGTACCTTTATCTTCTGCAGTAACCTTTTGTGTGGCACCTTATCGAATGCCTTTTGGAAATCTAAATACACCACATCCATCGGTACACCTCTATCCACCATGCTCGTTATATCCTCAAAGAATTCCAGTAAATTAGTTAAACATGATTTCCCCTTCATGAATCCATGTTGCGTCTGTTTGATTGCACTATTCCTATCTAGATGTTTCGCTTTTCTTCCTTAATGATAGCTTCAAGCATTTTCCCCACCACAGATGTTAAACTAACCGGCCTATAGTTACCTGCCTTTTGTCTGCCCCCTTTTTTAAACAGAGGCGTTACATTAGCTGCTTTCCAATCCGCTGGTACCTCCCCAGAGTCCAAAGAATTTTGGTAGATTATAACGAATGCATCTGCTATAACTTCCGCCATCTCTTTTAATACCCTGGGATGCATTTCATCAGGACCAGGGGACTTGTCTACCTTGAGTCCCATTAGCCTGTCCAGCACTACCTCCCTCGTGATAGTGATTGTCTCAAGGTCCTCCCTTCCCACATTCCCGTGACCAGCAATTTTTGGCATGGTGTTTGTGTCTTCCACTGTGAAGTCCGAAGCAAAATAATTGTTTAAGGTCTCAGCCATTTCCACATTTCCCATTATTAAATCCCCCTTCTCATCTTCTAAGGGACCAACATTTACTTTAGTCACTCTTTTCCGTTTTATATATCGGTAAAAGCTTTTGCTATCTGTTTTTATGTTTTGCGCAAGTTTACTTTCATAATCTATCTTTCCTTTCTTTATTGCTTTCTTAGTCATTCTTTGCCCACCTCAGTCAGTGGAATTGCAGCCCTTATGTGTCCTATAAAAATCTGAACTGAACACTATTTAATAGGATACATCTCCTATTAAATACATGCTGCAACCTTATTCTGTTCAGAGAGGGAGAAAGGTCATCTGTCATTATTGTCGTGAGGATAAGAGATGCGTTGCTGAGTTTCAATCCATTTTATATTACTGCACTAAACATTTGTTTATTAATGAATTAAGGTTTGACAATTATTTTTTTCCAAAGACATTGGTCCTTTAAAATCCTTCTATTTGTTTTGAAAAAAAATGTACTAGAACCCAAATTTATTGAGAATGATGTTCCAGTGTATTCTAGTTTATTAAAATGGAAGCATTACCGATGAGGCTCGACAATGTGCTATCGCACTGACTCATAAAATATTGTTGTTCTTCTCCGGCAGCAACGCAGTCCCTCACTAAACTTTATATTCGTTTTGTTGGGACTCAATGACGCAATGGGTTAGAAATCTTTAACCTTCGGGGACCCACGTTTTAATCCACCCAGGCCAATAACCTAAAGTCTCCTCGCTCAAGAGTTCCAGTAATCTCAAATCCATTATCTGGTGGACTCCTTTCCACAACAAATAACTGTCCACAAATTGGCATGAAACTGCAAAATCTCCTTCAATGAATGCTTAACGTGACATTCTTGGAATAGGTACTTTTCTGAGAAAGGAATGATAGTTGACAGTTGATACATGTAAAATTAAATTTAAATTTATCTCAATATGTGACAGTATCATTTCTGAACAAAGGGTGTCTGTCAGATCCGTACTCAGTTAGAATTTTTACTGGACTTTGAATTTAAGAGTGAGAAACTAGAAATTGTTGCTTGATAAATTGTCAGAGAAATTATTAATATATTGTAAGAACACAACGTTACCATCTTCAGCATCAGCTGGTGCCAGCACAAAAAAGACCAAAAGCCATCCAACCTGCAGCTCCAAATACATAAAATGTACAGAGTAGGAGCTGCAAGTTATCTCCCCAGTATTTAATTGGTAAATGAATGGCCAAATGAATGTATGCCACCTGAACCGAGGTTAGCTAATTCAGCACATATGGGGAATGAAACCAGGAAGTTCCCAGAACAATGACCTGATCTCAGCTGGGGTTGCATTAGAGAAGATGCAATAGGAATCCAAATGGGTAAAGGACAATCCATGAAGATTCCTGCTCTTGATGGCTGTTCAATGGCCCTTGCTAGAAACGGCACACGCCGACTTAGGGTTAAGACTCAGATGGAATTCCTCGGCAGTTAAATAGTCTGTCAACTCTTTCAGTCTAAAGTCACACAGGAAGAATGGGCCTTTGAATTAAGATAGGCGGTGACTCACCCGAGGAACCATCTGACTCCATGCTACAGGTCTTGACTTTGTACGATAGTGTAAAACGAGCGATAGCGTGTCAGCAGCCCGATTTACATCTCTGCCAATTTTTAGCGCTATTGGTTTCAAAGTCACTTTAATCCAACAGTAAAAGTCAGAGTGAGGTTTAACCTTTCTTCTTTAAGTGCCATTATATCCCAATCACAATGTTTTATTTCCCCCACTGCAAGTGATGACTGCATTAAAATAACACACAATGGAATTTTATATGACGCCGAGCTAGCAGATAAGAATAAACCCAACATACAACTTGTTTAAAATTTTACACCTGTTTTGCATTTACATCAACCCCTGCTCCTCAATCTGCTTTGCTTGTCCACTCACAGCTTCCTTCCATTCGGCAGAATGGCTATCCAGACCAGAGGCTTCAAACCCTCACTTCCTCCTTGTTATGTATGTAATTATGTCATACTTGCCACCAGCGGGCGCGACTGTTGGAGTCCTAATGATCATCTGCACACACGTATAAAAGGTTGGCTGCCATGTTGTTTAGACATTCTGGAGTTGTAATAAAGAAGACTAATGTCACACTAAGTTTAGCTCACAGTACTCAGCCTCGTGGAGTTTTCTATACACAACAATTGGCGACAAGTAACAGAATACGAATCTTCACACAACCATGGCTGCTATTGGAATATTAGAGAGATTCCTAGAGGGTGATGATTGGGAAGCCTTCGTCGAGTGTCTCGACCAGTAGTCCGTGGCCAACAAGCTGGAAGGAGACACTAACGCGGCCAAGCACAGGCGGTTCTCCTCACCGTCTGTGGGTCTAAAATATACGGCCTCGTCAAGAATCTGCTCACACCGATAAAACCAACGGAGAAGGAATATACAGAATTGTGCACGCTGGTTCGGGACTACCTCAAGCCAAAGGAGAGTATCGTCATGGCTAGATATCATTTTTACATGCACCATCGCTCCGGGAGCCAATACGTGGCAGATTATGTCGCTGACCTGAGACGCCTCGCGGGACCTTGCGATTTTGGAGCTGCGTTGGGGCAAATGCTAAGGGACTTTTTCGTGCTGGGCATCAGCCACGAGGTCATTCTTCGAAAGCTGCTGGCTGCCCAAACCTGAGCAGGGCCATCGCGATCGCCCAGGCATGCATGGCCACAGACGATAACACCAAACAGATATCGTCTCAACATCGAAGCTCACCGGCAAGTACTGTGCATAAAATGACATCGATAGCTGGCCGTACTGCATATGGCAGGGCCTGTACGTCTGCGGCTGCAAGACTTGTGATGACTCAGAGTCCGCCATCGGGGGTGAATGTGAATCCATTCGCACCGTGTTGGTTCTGTGGGGGTAATTATTGGGCCCATCAATGTCGATTCAAGCACTATGTGTGCACAGGCTGCGCAACGATGGGGCAACTCCAGCGAATGTGCAAACGTGCTGCGACATACCACGTGGCAGAGGATGATCAATCTGGCATGGATCACGCAGCACAGGCAACTCAACCTGAGGAAGATGTGTATGGGGTACATACCTTCACCACCAAGAGCCCTCCGATAATGCTGAAAGTCAAATTAAATGGAGTTCCAGTATCCATGGAGTAGGACACGGGTGTGAGTCAGTCAATAATGAGCCAAAAGGCTGTCGAGAAACTGTGGAGCAATAAAGCACAAAGGCCCAAACCGAGCCCGATTAATGCAAAGCTACATACCTGTACCAAAGAGCTCATACCAGTCATTGGAAGTGCGACAGTGAAGGTATCGTATGATGGAGCTGTGCATGACCTATCATAGTGGATAGTTCCAGGCAATGCCCCAACGCTGTTTGGCAGAAACTGGCTAGAAAAGATTAGATGGAATTGGAATGACATCAAAGCACTATCTTCAGTGGATGATGCCTCGTGTGCTCAAGTGCTGAGCAAGTTTCCCTCGCTATTCGAACCAGGCATCGGCAACTTCACAGGCGCCAAGGTACAGATCTATCTAGGCCCCGATGTACGGCCCGTTCATCACAAGGCTCGGCTGGTTCCGTACATGATGAGGGAGAAAGTCGAGATCGAACTGGACAGACTCCAACGCGAAGGAATCATATTGCCAGTCGAGTTCAATGAGTGGGCCAGCCCAATTGTTCCGGTGTTGGAAAGCAATGGCACGGTCAGAATCTGCGGAGACTACAAGGTAACGATTAACCGAGTCTCACTACAGGACCAGTACCCACTGCCCAAGGCGGATGACCTGTTCGCAACGTTAGCGGGGGGGAAGTCGTTCACCAAGTTAGACCTAACCTCTGCCTACATGACACAGGAGCTGGCTGAACCTTCGAAAAGACTGACGTGCATCAACACACACAAAGGGCTGTTTATATACCACAGGTGCCTTTTCAGGATTCGCTCGGCTGCAGCCATTTTCCAGAGAAACATGGAGAGTTTGCTGAAATCTGTTCCGTGGACCATTGTGTTTCAAGACGACATCCTGATCACTGGTCTTGACACCATCGAACACCTACTCAGCCTAGGCAGAGTGGGGCTCAAGCTGAAATGCTCCAAATGTTTTTTCCTGGCGCCAGAAGTCGAATTTTTGGGGAGAAAGATTGCAGCAGACGGCATCAGGCCTACGAACTCAAAGACAAAGGCCATCAAGAATGCACCCAGACCACAAAATGTGACGGAGCTGCATTCGTTCCTGGGATTCCTCAAATATTTTGGTAACTTTCTATCCGGGTTGAGCACGTTGTTAGAGCCTTTGCACATGTTGCTACGTAAGGGTGATGACTGGGTTTGGGGCAAATCTCAAAACACAGCCTTTGAGAAGACCAGGAACCTGCTATGTTCAAATAAGTTACTTGTACACCATGACCCATGTAAACGTTTATTGCTAGCTTGCGACGACTAAACGTTTACATGGGTCATAGTGTACAATGTATTGGGCAACTTCTAGACACGGTTGCATACGTGTCTAGAAGTCTATCTAAGGCTGAGAGAGCCTACAGTATGGTTGAGAAAGAGGCATTAGCATGTGTATATGGGGTTAAGAAAATGCACCAATAGCTTTTTGGACTTCGGTTTGAGCTTGAAACTGACCACAAGCTCATTTCGCTGTTTTCAGAGAGCAAAGGTATAAACACCAATGCTTCGTCCCACATCCAAAGATGGGCACTAACATTATCCGCTTATGACTATGTTATCCCCCACAGACCAGGCACTGAAAACTGTGCCAATGCTCTCAACCGGCTACCATTACCCACCACTGGGGTTGAAATGGCGCAGCCCGCAGACTTGCTATTGGTCATGGATGTTTTTGAGAGCGAGGGGTCACCCGTCACAGCTCACCAGATCAGGACCTGGACCAGCCAGGATCCTGTGCTATCATTAGTAAAGAGTTGCATCCAAAATGGGAACTGGTCGGCTGTTCCCGGAGAAATGCAAGATGAAATTAAGCCGTTTCACTGACACAAAGATGAAATGTCCATCTAGTCGGATTGTCTCTTATGGGGTAATCGTATGGTTTTGCCAAAAAAAGGCAGAGAAACGTTTATACGCGACCTACACGGTACCCACCCAGGCATTGTTATGATGAAGGCAATTGCCAGGTCGCATGTTTGGTGGCCCGGCATTGACTCGGACTTGGAGTCATGCGTGCATCAGTGCAACACTTGCTCTCAACTGAGCAATGCACCAAGGGAGGCTCCACTGAGTCTGTGGTCATGGCCCTCCAAACCGTGGTCCAGGATCCACGTAGATTTTGCCGGCCCCTTTCTAGGAAAGATGTTTTCAGTAGTTGTGGACGCTTACTCCAAATGGATTGAATGCATAATCATGTCATCCGGCACATCCACAGCCTCCATTGAAAGCCTCTGCCATGTTCGCCACCCATGGCTTGCCTGACATCCTTGTCAGCGACAATGGACCGTGTTTCACCAGCTCGAAATTCAACTGGTTTATAACCCATAATGGCATCAAGCATGTCAGGTCTGTTCCGTTTAAGCCCGCGTCTAACAGTCAAGCAGAGCGGGCAGTCCAAACAATCAAGCAGAGCATGAAACACGTGATGGACGGCTCCCTGCAGACCCGCTTGTCTCGCATTCTGCTCAGTTACCGGACGCAACCCCATTCGCTCACCGGGGTTCCCCCGGCAAAATTGTTAATGAAGAGAGCCCTCAAAACCAGGCTCTCCCAAGTCCACCCGGATCTTAATGATCACATGGAAACCCGGTGACACCAGCAGAACATGTACCACGATCGCGCGGCTGTTTCACGTGACATTGATGTTAACGACCCTGCGTTTGTCCTGATTTACGGTCATGGTCCCAAGTGGGATGCTGGCACTCTTTTGGCCAAGGAAGGGAATAGGGTGTTTATAATCAAACTGTTAAATGGCCAAACGTGCAGAAAGCATTTAGATCAGACCAAATTGCGATTTATTGACAACCAGGAACGACTTGAAGAGGACACCCACATCGACGATCCACCAACACACACCCAACCAGCAATCGACCTCGCTGTCAATCACGAGGATGAACCCACCGTTCCTGACAGTCGGGTCTGACCAGCCGTGGTGCAGTGCAACAATGGTCCGACCAACTCACACACGCCAGGGTTTGAACTTGACGATCAACCAGCGAGCGAAGGGCTCCGGATCGCCTCAACTTGTAAATAACTTGTACAGAAGACTTTGGGAGGGGGGGTGGCGGGGGAGTGATGTTATGTATGTAACCATGTAATACTTGCCACCAGAGGGCATGACTGTTGGAGTCCTAATGGTCACCTGCACACATGTGCAGGGCCAGTATAAAAGGGTGGCTGCCATGTTGTTTTGGCACCCTGGAGTTGTAATAAAGAAGACGAAGTTTAGCTCACAGTACTCAGCCTCGTGGAGTTCTTCTATACACAACATTTCTCAGTGTTTGCAATAATCCAACTCACAGGAGTTGCATTCCCAACCCCCACCTCTCATACACACTGATTCACCTGAAGTTACAGCTGGCTATGAAATATGAGAACAGATTATAGAACGGGCATCGCTGGGACTCAAACTTGTGACCTTTCGAACGTGAAAGGAGTGCACTTTACAGCTCCTACACTGAGCGACCAAAGAAATTATTTATTATTCGCAATAATACAAATAAATGGAGCTCTCTAACAGTGCCCGTGTGATTTTTTTTTTCCCCAGGCCATATTGAGCTATTCATCATCCAAACGTCTCCGGTCTGAATGCAGCATGACTCTTTAATCAGTGCCTCCCTGGACTCCAGATGAGAGAACGAGAGTGAGCTGTTTGCAAGAAGAGTGTAACATTGGCTGAATAAGTACAAATCACTAATGCATCAGGAGTGTTGTGCGCCACTTAAATCGCATAATTGATCCAAATTTCTCTGCCAGAGAAGACTGCAATTTTAATTTTCGACTTGACAAGTGCAGCACTGCCAATCTGGCAGTGCTGTAAACATCATGTGTCATCCGGCAAGCAGCGTCAGGACAACTGAGAGTGCCTCTGCTTGTACAATGATCAACAGCAACATTTCTCCCCCTCTACCTTTTTCAAAATGGTTTATAATTTACAGTCAGTTACAGATACTTGTACTTTCACAACATGTACGTGCACATCACATCATGTACCTCAAACAAGGTGCACTGTGTCCCGATTATTATTTTTTAAATTCATTCGCAGGATGTGGGCATCACTGGCAGGACCAACATTTATTGCCCATCCCTGAAGTGGCGCTGGTGATCTGCTCCTTGAACCGCTGCCAGTGGTTTGATATAACTGAGTGGCTCGCTAGGCCCCTTCAGAGGGCAGTTAAGAGCTAACCACGCTGATGAAGGACTGGAGTCACATGTAGGCCAGACCGGGTAAGGATAGCAGGTTTCTTTCCTGAAAGGACATTGGTGAACTCATTGGGTTTTTAACGACAATCCGAAAGCTTCATGGTCACTGAAAACAGCTTTTTATTTCCAGATTTAAAAAAATAAACTGAATTCAAATTCTCAAACTCCCCTAATGGGAGTTGAAACCTCCCCTGTGTTCACTGACTCCCCCAAAATGCCGCATCAATGCTTCACAAATCCCCCTCCTCATCGCTCTACGCACCCTAGGATCATAGCTCTTTTTTTTTTTGCTATCAATTTTCAGCCTTGTTCGAACTTCTGCTTCTCTAAAGTTCTGGAACATACACATTTGATGTTGAATGGTAAATTACTAATCATTAGGGGCTTTTTGGGCCTTGCTAGATCACCAATGAGAGGTGGGAGGGGAATTTTTGACAGAGCATTCCTGAATTAGTTACAAGTCTCTGTTTTTTTTTGCCTCTTTTATGCTTGAGGGAATGGGATGGTTGGTAAATGGGGATGAAATCAGCCAAACAATGTGGGCTAGAACGTGTGAACCTGAAAATCTTTTATTGGATACATAAACATAATGGGACCGAACTTGGTGAAGGCCGAGCCCTGTCCAAGTGCTGCCCAAAAGACCGCCGATGGCCGCCGAGAGACCGGGTGACACTTTAGGCAGGAAATGGATGAAAAATAAATTAAAAGTTGGGCCGACAGCCAACGAGCGACTGGGCGGGAGCTCCCAATCTTGGTGACCGAAGTGCTGCCACGGATGGAGTTGGGCCCACGGAGGGTCGAAGACGTACAAGTAAAAATGATTGGAAAAAAAAAATTAACCAGAAGACCTTCAGGGGAACACATTAAGGTAAGTCGCTGTGAAAAAAATTTTATTAAAAAGTTCACTAACTTTTTTTTTCAGATTTTTTAAAAACTTACCTTAGGGGTTAGACCAGCCTGCTTTGACCCTTTCCAGTTTCCTCTTGGAACCCTAAACCTTTTTTTAACCTGCATCTTTATAATGAAACACTCCATCCAACTGTCACCCTCTTCTTCTCCCTATAAAGTGAGCAAACTGTTTTTTTACCAACTAATCTTTCTGCCATGGAGTGAGACCAAGGACAGTGTGTGTTACAACTGAAAGCTGCACAGCGTGGCTCTGTTCTACTAATTATGGCCAACTACAGCTCCAGCAGGTTGGCACAGATCCAACACGATTGCTTTGGTCATGATTTTGACAGACTCATCTCAGCATAAATCTTGAGAATGGGATGGGATGGGTTCATACACTGTAAAAAGAAAGACCTGCATTTATATAGTGCTTTTCATGACCACCGAGTGTCTCAATGCGCTTCACAACTAATTAAGAACTTTTGGAGTGTAGTCACTGTTGTAATGTGGGAATCACAGCAGCCAAATTGCACACTGCAAACTCCCACAAACAGCAATGTGATAATGACCAGATAATCTGTTTTTGTTATGTTGAATGAGGGATAAATATTGGCCACTGGGAATAACTCCCTTGCTCTTCTTCGAAATAGTGCCATGGGGTCAAATACTTCCACCTGAGAGGGCAGACAGGGCCTCGGTTTAACGTCTCATCCAAAAAGCAGCACCTCCGACAGTGCAACACTCCCTCAGCACTGCACTGCAGTGTCAGCCTAGATTTATGTGCTCAGGTTCTTGGAGTGGGACTTGAACCTACAACCTTTTGACTTAGAGGCAAGAGTGCTCCCCACTGAGCCACAGCTGACACTATACTTCCAAAACTCATCTGTTTTATCTGCCTATGGCGAGGATGGCCATATTTGAAAGCCACCATAAGAAGTGTCAATTTCCCTCATAATTCAATGGATGAACCATGAAATTCCCCGGTTCAGGCAAGGATCCAACTTTTCACTTCCCCCTCAACCTCTTTCTGGTTAAGAAAAAAATTGAAGTTGTCGTTCTCAAGGAGGTAGTGGAGCTTCCTGCTGCCCTCCAGTGGGCAGTTTGTGCGACTGCAACTTCCCAATACTTTTAATTGCACACTAGATTTTATATATTATTGATTTCATTGTGTGTTTTGTACCATGCATTCGGATTAACTCCATTTTGGCTGAATTGCTTTCTCATGTCTATGAAAGAATTTAACTGAACAATTCTGATTATACAATGTAGGCAGTTGTGATCTTCGTGGCAAGCACACTTTAAGGAAAGATCGCTATACATCAGCACCTCCTCACAAACAGCAGGAACATTTCTAATGTTTAATATTTTGACAAGATCACAATGCTGCCCAGTTAGGAAGAGCAAATTTAGGAAAGCTTTGTACTATATTTACAGTATCACTAAAACACAACAACCAAAGGAAATTACCCCCCAGGTGCCTACCTAATCACTGCCACTAGCTAAAAAGCACTAACATCTTTGATAATTATATTTTGGCTCCCTTCTCATTTCTTCAGATCAAAGTTTGAAATTGAAGCTTCACAGATGAGATAAGGCACAGCTCAGGTGCAGAGTTAAGCTCTGCCGAAACTGCGTGCTCTTGTGAGGAGACTGCAATATGTCAGCCTCAACATATAATATTCTTAGAGAAGGCAAATAAAGAGAATGTAGCTCCTTCTTTATGACATTTGCTAGATCCACAGAATCCCGAGGTGAGTCTTAAAAGGAGGGTTGTCATTTTCTCCATAATATACAAGTCGCTAACAAAATTGTCACCTTTGGAATCGTACTTTTCAAAACCATGTGTTTCCACATTTTAATTCATGACCCTGAAAGATCAAAGTGAGGTCAGCTCAAAGTAAAGGTTGCCTCCACTGAAATGCCAATATGAAATTTAATTTTGGGATTCATAATCATACTTATCCTGGATACTTAGCTCAGGTACAAGGTCAAGTGTAAGTAGCCACTGTCTAACGCTACTGAAGAAAATGTGGTATAAAAATCATTCCTCAGGATTCTAGTTCTATGTTGGCATCATCAGCATAAACTGACACTGGATCGGCAATAACATAAACAAGTCAACGTGCAACGGGAGTATTCAAAATGGCTCTCTTTGGTGCAATAATGGGGTAGAAATGCCGATGTTCCGGGCCCGTACGAAGTTTCTACGGACCTGGGAAGACATCGGAAAAGCCGGTTTTCAGCGTGCAATGCGCATGCGCTGAAAACCGGCTTTTCCAATCTGTCATGCTGGAGCTTGACAGATGCTCCACAGATCGGGAGCGAGGACATTTGTACAGATAAGATTGCGGTATTTACCCATATCTTGCCCGGCAAATGTCCTCGAACCTCTTGCGCCTGATAGAAGCAGGTGCATAGCCTACTTTTACAGGCGTAAGAGTTTAAAAAATCTATCAAAAACACGATTAAAATAAAATTAAAAAAAAACATATTTATGTTAAAACCCTGCCCACTCAGGTAATGTGATTTTAAACCCTAACCCTAACTATTTTTAAAAATTGGCAATTTTCTTTTCTTTAACAAACATTTGTAACAACTTTAATTTCTATTAGTGTATTGTGTGAGGTGTTTTTTAAATGTTTTATGTAGTATTTGTGCATTTTGGGGTTTTTCTCATTCATAGTAATAGAAGATTCGTAACTTACGAATCTCCTATTACTATGAATGAGAAAATACTTACCTGTGATTGGATGTACAGGCCCACGTGACTCCTGCGGACGTCCCAATGTGAACGCACTGTGATGCGCAGCCACGAGAGGCCTCCGGACCGGGATCTCAGGCGGGCGCAGCAGCTTAAGGTAAGTGTGCATTTTATTTCTATTCTACAGGGCTTTGCCCGCAGGAAGTCCTCGAGAGGAATTTCTGGGCCATTATTATTTTCATTAGCCACTGTTTGGCAAACATATTTCCCATGTTAACTAGCACATTGCACAGTCTGATAAATCACATTGCAATGTATCGCTGTGTCCCCCAGTCCTTCAATGCACCATCAAAATTATTCTATCAGGTCAAATGTCCCTGTTCAATGCAATTCTATTCTCAAACAATTCTGCCTTGCTACCTGGCTTCCTTTAAAAGTCTCTTAAAAAGTTATTTGACCGTGTTTACTTTCCCCTTCATCTTTCTTACATTCGATTCACCGGAGTTATAAGTCTACCGCCCCAATTTTGAGGCCATTACCACGTTGTTAATGATGGATTCGGTAAGTTCAAATCGACCCCACCATCTTCCATTCTCCCTCCTAAAGCATTCTGTGACTCACCCCTATCTGAGGAATACAAAAAATGCAAGGTATGTATTTGCAAATAATGTCACTTTGAGTGTTGTTTCTGCCTTACTAAACAAATGGTACAAAGACATTTCCCTTTTTAATTTCTCCTCCAAAATACAATGGGCCCAATTTAGTGAAACATTAGGCCCGCCCATTTTTCCGCACTCCCCGGGCGGAGAGTGATGTTTTGCCGTCCGCTACCGCTGGGGTCAGTCGAGCATGAGTTTCATCCCGCTTCTGTCAGCGGGAGTGGGAGCGGCAGGCAGCGGGAGGCATCGACCGGTAGCAGGTGGCTGCGGGAGTCGACAGCCAGTAGTGGGCGGCAGCAGCAGTGGGCAGTAGGTGCAGGCCTCTCAACTCGGGAAACATCGGAGGCCGTGCACTGCGCATGCGCGAGATTTGGATTGGCTTTTTTTGTAGTTTCTTTTGCCTGATGACATCACTTTTCCCGCGATTGAGGCTGAGGGTGCGTCGCATAAAACCTCGTTACTGATTTGCACCTGCCAGTTGCAGAGTGAAGTGATTCAGAAAAAGAGAGAGTCAGCAGATTCATCAGCCATTCACCTTACAAAGCTCTCATGAGTGGAAGAAAAGCTGTCAGGAAGTCCAATGCAGGGAAGCTCAGAGCTCCCTGGTTTACTGATGATGAGCTGAAGACACTTGTCTCTGAGGTGGAGCGCTGTTACAGAGACCTCACCCAGAATGGTGGTGGCAAGCCAGCTCCGCCCCACGCATTTGGCGAGAGATTGGGGAGGCCATGTCCACAGTGGTTCGGGATGGAGACCAGTGCAGGAAGAGATGGAACGATGTGGTAGCATCAGCAAGAGTAAGTAAAGATCTTATTGATGCACTCTTGTACTACTGAAAAAGTATAGGTGGCCGTTATGTGTGTGTATGTTGCATGTGCAAACCAGTTAAAGCTTGCAACCTTTATTTCTGCAGAAGTAAAGAACAGCCAACGCATCAAAGCAGTGTGGCATGGGAGGGGGCCCACCGAAGTGACTGACATAGAGGAGCATGCCTTGGCATTGGGTGGGTGACCACTCCCGTGCCACCACACATGGTGGTGCCAATCCCGTGCTGGAACATGGTAAGTTTATACAACACACCAGTCTGTGTTATGCTCATGTCATGCAAGGTCATATAATGTGATGTAAAATACATTTTAATGTACTGTGTGTCGGCCATTTAGGGTGTGGTGATGTAGTGATGGTAGTCCTTGAAATAAGAATGTGAAACGTCACGGTACTCATGTCAGCATGACCAACCCCCCCCCACCCCACCCCACCACCAAACACTGAAATGTTGTCCTTTGCTTGCAGATGATGAATTGGACAGTACCGACCTAGGCACCCCATCCACCTCTGGCACACAAGGACAGTGTCGAACACCAACACCGTCCACCTTGACCTCTTCAGGAGCCCACCGCAGCAGCTCCTTCCGCCCCCCCCCCCCAACCCCTGTATGTTGCGGCTGATCAGTGCGGTGGAGCGAACCGGCGACTCTGTAGATGCCTTGCAGCAATCGATAATCTTGGGCCATGTTGGCACCCCCCAATGCCATACCAGCGACGCTGACAGAACCCGAGGATCCATAGATGCCGACAGCTTCCGTCTCACCACGTACATTCTCTCCACGGCGAACGCGACAGCAATGCTCCGGGTGCCCTCCTGCACAACGTGATGGAGCCGACGCGGTGAGGGGCAGGGGTGCGGGTTGGTGTGGGGATGGCCAACCCATGAAGAGGACGATGGGCCTCACTTCGGGGGGGGGGGGGGGAAGAGAGATGGTGGGAGTGGGTAGAGGGTTGGGTGTTGGTCTTGGTGATGTTAGTATATCTTGTTAATGTTGTTGTTGGTGTTTCATTTGGTTCCTTTCGATGCTTAATTTACTGATTTTTGAAATAGTTAAAATATTTTGCTTCACGTGTTTGAATGTTCTGCCACTTTTGAAGGCTGTACAATTCAATATGGAAACATTGTTGAACAACTCTTGGTCAGTATTTAACTTTTAAATAATGAGGGGTACGTGCTGAGAAACATACAAATGTCCTTCAAATGTACTGGTGTCTGAGCAATATCTTGCCATACACCTATGAGGCGACTCTTTAATGGATCCTGACATCATGACATTTAGCTACGACAAGAAAGGGTCACCAATGTAGGACCGGTGCAGTTGAATGACAGATAGTTGCAGAAATTGGAGGCCAAACATTAGGGTTGGCATTTGAGTCTACAATATCGCCAAACCCCACCCCTACCATTACATTTTATTCAGTCACATTATACCAGTCGATTATATATATATTTCCTATTGTGTTCCTAACACAGATGAGACTGCACACAGGGAGGTTAAAGTAACAGTGACCTCAGTCTTTATTAAGACACTCCAGAGTGAGGAACAGGCCTTAGGGGCCGGCTTATATACAGTGCTCCCAAGGGATGCTGGGATCCTTTGGGACTTCAGGGGATGCGCTCCCTGGTGGCGGAACATGGGAGTGCATGCTTTACAGATACACAACATTTCCACCTTCTGTAGTTGAGCTCATGTTGTTCTCAGGATCACATCCTGCCACCTAAAAGTAACTTACAGGACTTTATTATTGCCTATATCCTTTGACATGAGCTCATAACATCTGTAGACTCACATTGTGTCACTAAATCTGTTCTGTCTGCAATGGTGTCAAGACCATTATAGCACATCGATGGAGCCTTTACTGTATTTCGCACCTCATTTCTGCTTTCTATCCCACACCTGCCCTTCAACGGAGCACTTTTCACTTAAATCTGTAAACTCTTTCTGAGCAGTTTCAATTCCATCTGTAAACTTTTTCTGGGGGTCTAATATTGCTGCAGCATATATATCTGACCCGGGATGTGCAGCTCTGGACCGCTCTGCACCATTGTCCCTGCCATCCGATTTACAGCCAGGTAAGACCACCTTTTTCCCAACGGTCTTTCTGGCGGGCGGTAGCAGGATCTTACAGGATCCTAACCACTAAACTTGCATTTTTGGAGATTTCGGCATGGGCGGGCAGTATGAACTACTGCTGGCGGTACTTCCCCATGAAACTCCCGCCGGGTGGTAGTTGGGTGGTAGGTCGGCGGTCCCTGAGGATTTCCTTCAAAATTGTCTTTTTTTGGGCGGTACTTCAGTGGCTGTGGGCAGTAGTTGACCAAACTCGGCCTCACATGCTCTTGTGAATGCCTACTTGTGATAACAGTCATTGAGCTGCCCACCTCATTGTATTGTAAATATTGTCAGAATTCTGAAAATTAGAGTGGTAGCAGAGGTACCTGGGGCAACTGCCTTTACCAGTGAAAATAGAGCTCAAGTTACATCTCAAATTCGATTCAAGTTTGGCTTCAATCTGATTTGCATTCAAATCTTTTGGAGACTTGGAATCCTGAAGATTTTAAAACTTGCTTTGAATCCTCTGTTGCTTGGGAGATGTGCAGGAGTGACCTCGATTACATTCTCCCAGATTTTCAATTTTCGGGGTAATCCCTCATGTCTGCTCAGCACCTCCCAGACACCCTAACTATGATTGGGAATCCATGGTGTGGGGAATGACAGGGACCAAGACTTGCCTTATCACTCAGTGTTACCATGATGCGCATGTTTAAAGAAACCACAAATGAACTTGGTCAATCTCAATTCAATTCTCGGTGAATGCCATTCCACACCACAAAAGCGCCTGCATATTGCCGGCAGTGCTGTTAAATAGAACTTTGCCCAGTGTGCATTGCACTTTTTTATAATGGGCCAGAAAGAAAAAAATATATAGATGCAACATTAAGTCGCAATGGCATGTATGGACCCGGGAGGATTTGAGCTCACGTGACATCACAAAAAGCAGCTACTGAAAAATAAGACCCCCATGAATAATGTGTCTTTCTCAAGAGCTCAGAGCTGACAGAATAGTCCTAAGAGAAATCAAAAGTTGATTTTTGTTTTCAAGTACTGAGGAGTTTACTATTTCTGGTGGTGGGAATAAGCAATTGTGGATGAATTGTTAAATGGAAGTTCAGTCTATTAAAAACAATTACCATCAGGAATTTACCACCCACTGTTACATGAGCACATTCAACAGGACTTCTAAAGCACCATAATTGGTGGTCTGCTTGCATTAGGGATGAATAGAAAACAAACTGAAAGCCCAAAACTTACATAATTGGATAAGATAAAGGACGGAAGAGAAAACTGTGAATGCTAGAATTATGAAATAAAAACAGAAAGGTGGGAAGTACGCAGCAGGTTGTTCTGTAATAGAAAAAAACAGAAAAGATTGGTTGACATTTCCAGTGGAGAACTCCTTTTGTCAGAACTGAAGTAAGGCAGGAGAGCCATTACCTGAGTCTGTCGTAGCAGCTAGCATTTCTCACATCCCCTCTTCATTTTGGTCTGTGCTATAGAAGGTTTATCCTGCTGTCCTATTCCAGTTCTGATGTCTCCGCCTGCCTTTTGCATTTAAGGCATTTATATTTAATTGAGCTCAGTATGGGTTGTTTACCATAATATCTGAACTTAACTTTTATTTGAACATTTGTGGTTCAAATACACTGGTCTCTTGGCAAAAACAAAGAGAGCGCACACAGCAGAGCCACATTTCCTTTTCCCACCATGATGCATATCGATATGTCGTATTTATTCTGGGTGAAAAGTCTGTAAAGGAGCCGCAACAGCAGAAACTTTTCCATTTATTTTGTGACGATCTGAAGGACGGAATTTTACTGGCGCTGAGAGGACAGGATCGGAGGCGGGTCAGCTGTCAAAATAGAAATGATTGACAGGGGGTCAGGAGCCGACTGTCAACCTGCCTCCAAGCTAGTCTCCCATGTGTCGGGTCTGTCAGTGCTGAACAGACCTGACACCAAGCGGTGGGTGAGGCAATTTAGATTATTAAGAGATCGTTAAAGGCAATTAAACACCATTTTAAGCTCATCTTTAGATTTTTAGAGTTAGCCAACGGATTCCCTGCTACTCAGGGAACACGTCAGGGAAGGAGGCTGGGTGTTGTGTCAGCATGGGATAATTTACTAACTTCCCAGCTGTAAATGGTCTAGAAAAACTCCCATTACACAGGTATTCACTTTCCAAGTTTGAAGCTGTTGCTTATTGCATTTGCAGCTCGCAAATGTTTGGAGCAATCTCTCTATTCAGTTTCATCTCATTAGAATGACCTCTCTCACCACTGACAGGTCGCTTCTGTCATCTCAACCTCACCTGCCATCTATTCCATCAGCATTGGTGCCCTTGGAGAAATGTCACCTTCGTCCTCAGAATCCCACCGCGATCAGCCCCAACACCATCACCAGGCACACCAGCATCATCAGGCACACCAGCAGCACCAACAACAACTTTCTCCACAATCAACTGATGCTGCACAGGACACAGGGCATCAGCACCCGACCACATTGCTGCCCAGGACACCAGGGATGGCCTCACCATGGCCACATTTACTTCACTTGACGCTGTACACCCTGGCTGCCACATGATGCGCCAGGTTAGCACCACCCCACACCAACACCATAAAGCATTCTTACAATGCCCAAACCACTCATCACCATTGTGGAGGGAACCGTTATGTCTCAGCATTCACTGCAACTCACTAAGCCCCTTCCAAAACTGCACACAAATCTGTCCAAGAATGCAAAGTGTTGAAAATAAAGGTTTCAATGTTTGACAACAAATTAACAGAAACTTTACATGAACATTAGATAATGCACCCAAGTGCCAACCCTTGTGTGTTTTTAGTTGGTATGATTTCAGTAGGATGGGGATGACTGTGTGGAATGGTAATGAGATGGTGAAGTGGTAATGTAGAGAGCGAAAGAGGGATGGGTGGAGGTGCAAGGTAAGTTGGTGTGAGTAAGGATGTGTAGGAGTCAGTAAGGTAAAGTGATGGGGATGTGATGGAGTGGCACCGCAGGATAAGGTTGAGTGTGGCTTTGCATTTTGTAATCAACTGAGATTATTGAAAGGTTTGCACCACTGCAGCCTGGACCTCCTGATGACATCCCTGCATGTGCCCTCCCGTACAAGGCTGCGTTAGTTTCCTGGGGAGGTCTCTTCCGCCCATTGGAAGGGAAGGGGACCTCAATTTGTGCTGTGGACGTGCATATGTAGGGAGTCATGGGAGAGCCTGGGTGCAGGCTTGCACATTTGTGAAGTGCTTGTCAGTGTATGCAGCACCTCAATGCTGTAGAACACTGACAGCACAACTGTCAACATCAATGTTGACATGGTCCCTTGGTGAGAACACCACCGCAGGTCGGGGCTATAAATACAGCTGGAGCGCCAGGCCCTGGAACATCATGGGTAAAAGTGCAGTGAATGAGGGTATGGGACCCAGAAGAGCCGAGGGCCCAGAGGCAGCACGGGCCAGCTCACACTGCGATATGTGTGCGCACTAGATCCGTGCAGCAGAGCAGATCTCCAGTCGTCTTGTTTCAACCCTTGCCACTGGATAAAGGCCTAGCTCTGTTGAGCCTGTGTGGTGACTGATGTGCAACGGTCACCACACGTTAAAAAAATCCACGCACAGGCATCTTCCACCCCCTCAACTGGAGATCAGGACTGGAACATCAGGTCCTTCATTGAAACATCTGTGAACTCATGTGGAAGCAAGTCATTCTCGTTCGAGAGATCGCCTATGATGATGAAGGAAATGGCAGATGACAAGTTATCAAATTAAGTCATCAGACCTGCTTCCTTTTAATTGGCTGAAACCTCGGTGGGCTTAACAAGCCCTTTCATTGTAAAATCACTTGGAACCTCGTGGGCTGCCCCGACCTGTACAGAGTGGTATTGAGCAGGCAACGAGCTGAGAATGCAATACAAATATCACCCACCTCGCTCCCACCTAGGTAGGCAAGATCACGGCCCATGCGCCTATGTTTGTAGAGGTGGGTGATGTTAAATGTCCCCCCATGTTCATCATCTCTCGGTGTTCAATGTCCTCGGTGGTCAACTTCCCCAATGTTCTGCCTCCTCGTGCAATAGCTCAGAAAAAAGCAATCGTGAAGACGTTATGAAGGAAATATTTCAAAAGGGCAGACATATGCTCAAATTGCTCCATCAGAAAAGGAACTGATTATATTCCCCCAGAGACCACTGATGGTTCAAACAGCTCATTTACGCACGACAAAAATGCCAAGAAATAAGGTGTTACACATTCCATTAAGCAGAGTACTGAGACATGGAAGAAGCCCTGCAGCCAGCAATGGATGCTAAGGAGCCAAATACAGATTTATTGTCGGTAATGTCTAATAGTAGTTGCAGACTGCAAATCCCAAGTTTCCTCCCCCCTGGCGATGAACCGGAGAAGAAAAACAATTTTGCAGCAGCTGTCCTGACAGAATTTGCCTGACACTTCGCAAGCTTGCTGAACAAGTAAAATTAGACTGGTGTCAAAAACAAGTGTAGTCTTCAGTTCAAGCAGGGTTAGAGGGCGAGGGATATTTTGACTAAGACACGTAGGTGAAATTCAGTTGCCATTTTATTCTATCCTCATTTTGCATTAATACTTGATTTTTATTATTATTTATATTACATAGCAAAACATACAACAATTTGAGCAGCAGATATGTAGAGTTGGTTGGAGTTTCTCTGCAGTGTAGACTGGGGAGCTGGGAGATGCAAAACTGAGGCACTACAGCACTGCCACTGGCAGGAGGATGTAATTACATTGTGACGAGTTTACATATTCATTTTAACGATTATGACGATTTCTATTATAAATGTTGGGCATAGAAATTTATAATGGGAAAAGTCAATAGGAACTGCATGCAGAGCTAAATTGTTTAATATATGTATGGGATTGCACACAGGTAGTCAAGACCAAGTACACTCTTTAGATAAAGTGAGATTAAGGTGTAGGGGCGATTGTACCAGGACTGTGGGAGCACTACAATGCTGGAAGCTAAAGTTGGAGAGCAGAGCAGAGTTGGAGTGAGGGAGAAGGTAGGCTAGGGTAGGGTAGGGTAATGGGCTAGGAAACAAGGCAGAAGGGGTTTAACTGGGAGAGGGAGGAGCACAGAGGTTGGAGCAAGGGAAAAGATGAAGTATAGCTAGAGACTGGAGGAGAAAGGGGAGGCGAATGAAGGAAGGGAAGTGGGATGTGGAGGAAGGGGAAGAGGAGGGGGGTGGACCAATAGAAAATGGTGGAAGGGAAGAAGGAGACTCAAGGGGGAGTGGAGTTGAATTGAGAAGGGGAGAGATGGAGAAGTGGAAAAGAGGAGAAAGAAGGAGACAGGGAGAGAAAGAGAGAGAAGGGGAGAGGTAGAGCAGGGGAGAGGAGAGGAGGAGAAAGGGTGAGTGGGACAGACAAGAGGAGAGGGTAGAATTGAATGCCTAACATTGTATTAAAATTGGACAACGCTCAGTGCTTCATCATTCAATAAGTTGATTAAAATATTCACAGAACTTCAGAATTGAGTAAGTTAAAAAATATTAAATACATGATTTATCATGTGGTAAGTAGCAATCACTCTGGCCAGGCAAGAATCCACCTATTGGTAGGGCAGAGAGCAGAGGTGACCCAGAACAGGCCAGCCACAAGATGGAAGCAGCCAATTTAAGGAGCATTAAATTGGGGATACAGCAAACAACCACAGTCAGGTTTAATATTGTGCAAGTGTCAGAGACAGAGCAGACCTCACTGAGCCAGGCTCGGAAAGTGTAAATCCGAGAAAAATGGTTTAGTTTTACTTCCTATATTAATTAAATTAATTTAAAAAACAATTAAATGTTTTAAATTAGGTCAAAATCCACTGACCCAAGGAGATAATTTACTGGAAGGTAACAACAAGATGCTGATGGAGCTCACAGGGAGAGTTATGAAATTCACTCCATGCACAAGCCAGTTGGAACTTTGTGTAATTACATTGTGACAAGATTACATGGGTAAAAGCCATCAGAAATGTGGACATAGGAATTTATAAATGGAAAAAACTTGACACAGAAAGTGTGAAAAGAACATCAACATGAAGTCAGGTTTCGTAGCCAGGATGTATGTGCTGACGTAAGTTTTTTTTAATATGATATAGAATAGTTTTGTTCAGATGTGTGGAGAATGGAGCTGAAATCGATTTAGCAAAAAGGTCAACACAGCTATAAAATAAATTTCCTGTTTCGCACTTATGCCAATTTTGGGTAAGATAGTGGACAGGTGGACTTTCACCCCCTCGTCTTGTGTGCTGTTCAGTCCAGCGTGTGACTTGGCTGCACTGATTGACAACTTGCTTTTCAGGCCATCGAAAAAGCTGCTGTTAAATGTGCTCATTATTCTTGGTGACAAAAAAGATTAGGACCTACCCTGAGGAGGTGGCCCGGGAGACCTCAAAAGCTCCCCTTAATCATCCTCAGTCAGAAAAGTGATGACTCTGAATCTGACCGACATGTTTATTTAGCAATAAATATGCATTCATCATCGTTTGACAGGCAACCAAACTGTAATGGGGTCTGAATCTTAGAAATAGGAAAACCAGAATTACTCACCCCAAATAGAAGTAACTGGACATGAAAATAATGGCAGCTTTAAAAGTCTATTACGATTAGAAAGGTTCTGTCAACAAATCATGCCAAAATGCCAAGCTTCATTTCCAACACTGACTTTAAGGTAATTTTTGAATTATGTCATGTCAGCACGCATACCTGTATGTGTTAAATCAGGAATCCTTGGCTATTTTGTCTTTGTTGTTTGACTCTCAAAGGGTAGAAGTCTAAAATTTAAAACAGAAAGGTACCTAATGATAATCAATCAGTTCACAAATAGTTATCGGTCTTTCAGCTCAACCAGTATTTTAGCCATGAAATCATCTCCCTTTCAACAACTCTGTTAAAACTATAGGTAAGTAATAGCCTTGGCTCAGTGGTAGCACTCTCGCCTTTGAGGCACTTGGTTTGAGCACCACTACAGAAACTGGAGTACAAAAAGTACTTAGGGAGTGCTGCACTATCAGAGCTGCCATCTTTCAGAGGAGGTGTCTGCCCTCTCAGTTGCATGTAAAAGATCCCATGGCACTATTTGAAGAAGCGTAGAGAAAATAGCCTGGTCAATATTTATCCCTCAATCATCAACACTAAAACAGATTATCTGGTCATTTATTTCACTTGTTTGTAAGAGCATGCTGTATGTAAATTGGCTGCCATGTTCCCCTCGTTCATAGGCAGTCCCTCGGAATCGAGGAAGACTTGCTTCCACTCCTGGTGAGTTCTTTGGTGGCTGGACAGTCCAATACGAGAGCCACAGACTCTGTCACAGATGGGACAGATAGTCATTG